>NC_060185.1:99129010-99228251 GCF_021184085.1 Oncorhynchus gorbuscha | reverse complement strand
CATGTATGGGTTGGTTATGTACTGTCATAGACATCACCATCGTGTGTGGGTTGGTTATCTGTACTGTCATAGACACCATGTGTGGGTTGGTTATCTGTACTGTCATAGACACCATGTGTGGGTTGGTTATATGTACTGTCATAGACACCATGTGTGGGTTGGTTATCCATACTGTCATAGACACCACCATGTGTGGATTGGTTATCCATACTGTCATAGACACCACCATGTGTGGGTTGGTTATCCATACTGTCATAGACACCAACACCATGTGTGGGTTGGTTATCCTGTCATGACACCACCACCATGTGTGGGTTGGTTATCTATACTGTCATAGACACCAACACCATGTGTGGGTTGGTTATCCATACTGTCATAGACACCACCACCATGTGTGGGTTGGTTATCTATACTGTCATAGACACCACCATGTGTGGGTTGGTTATCTACTGTCATAGACACCACCACCATGTGTGGGTTGGTTATCTACTGTCATAGACACCACCACCATGTGTGGGTTGTTTATCTACTGTCATAGACACCACCATGTGTGGGCTGGTTATCCATACCGTCATAGACACCACCACCATGTGTGGGCTGGTTATCTATACTGTCATAGACACCACCATGTGTGGGTTGGTTATCCATACTGTCATAGACACCACCATGTGTGGGTTGGTTATCCATACTGTCATAGACACCACCATGTGTGGGCTGGTTATCCATACTGTCATAGACACCACCATGTGTTGGTTATCCATACTGTCATAGACACCACCACCATGTGTGGGTTGGTTATCCATACTGGCATAGACACCACCACCATGTGTGGGCTGGTTACCTATACTGTCATAGACACCACCACCATGTGTGGGCTGGTTATCCATACTGTCATAGACACCACCATGTGTGGGTTGGTTATCCATACTGTCATAGACACCACCACCATGTATGGGTTGGTTATCCATACTGTCATAGACACCACCATGTGTGGGTTGGTTATCCATACTGTCATAGACACCACCATGTGTGGGTTGGTTATCTGTACTGTCATAGACACCACCACCATGTGTGGGCTGGTTATCTATACTGTCATAGACACCACCATGTGTGGGTTGGTTATCTATACTGTCATAGACACCACCATGTGTGGGCTGGTTATCCATATCATAGACACCACCATGTGTGGGTTGGTTATCATGTCATAGACACCACCACCATGTACTGTCACCACCACCGTGTGTGGGTTGGTTATCTACTGTCATAGACACCACCATGTGTGGGTTGGTTATCTATACTGTCATAGACCACCACCATGTGTGGGTTGGTTATCTACTGTCATAGACACCACCACCATGTGTGGGTTGGTTATCTGTACTGTCATAGACACCACCACCATGTGTGGGTTGGTTATCCATACTGTCATAGACACCACCACCATGTGTGGGCTGGTTACCTATACTGTCATAGACACCACCATGTGTGGGTTGGTTATCCATACTGTCATAGACACCACCATGTGTGGGTTGGTTATCTGTACTGTCATAGACACCACCACCATGTGTGGGCTGGTTATCTATACTGTCATAGACACCACCACCATGTGTGGGCTGGTTATCTATACTGTCATAGACACCACCATGTGTGGGTTGGTTATCCATACTGTCATAGACACCACCACCATGTGTGGGCTGGTTATCTATACTGTCATAGACACCACCACCATGTGTGGGCTGGTTATCCATACTGTCATAGACACCACCACTATGTGTGGGCTGGTTATCTATACTGTCATAGACACCACCACCATGTGTGGGCTGGTTATCTATACTGTCATAGACACCACCACCATGTGTGGGTTGGTTATCCATACTGTCATAGACACCACCACCATGTCATAGACACCACCATGTGTGGGTTGGTTATCTGTACTGTCATAGACACCACCATGTGTGGGTTGGTTATAGTCATAGACACCATGTGTGGGTTGGTTATCCATACTGTCATAGACACACCATGTGTGGGCTGGTTATCCATACTGTCATAGACACCACCATGTGTGGGCTGGTTATCCATACTGTCATAGACACCACCACCATGTGTGGGTTGGTTATCCATACTGTCATAGACACCACCACCATGTGTGGGTTGGTTATCCTGTCATACTGTCATAGACACCACCACCATGTGTGGGTTGGTTATCTATACTGTCATAGACACCACCATGTGTGGGTTGGTTATCTATACTGTCATAGACACCACCATGTGTGGGTTGGTTATCTATACTGTCATAGACACCACCATGTGTGGGTTGGTTATCTATACTGTCATAGACACCACCATGTGTGGGCTGGTTATCCATACTGTCATAGACACCACCACCATGTGTGGGCTGGTTATCTATACTGTCATAGACACCACCACCATGTGTGGGCTGGTTATCCATACTGTCATAGACACCACCACCATGTGTGGGCTGGTTATCCATACTGTCATAGACACCACCATGTGTGGGTTGGTTATCCATACTGTCATAGACACCACCACCATGTGTGGGTTGGTTATCCATACTGTCATAGACACCACCACCATGTGTGGGTTGGTTATCTACTGTCATAGACACCACCATCGTGTGTGGGTTGGTTATCTGTACTGTCATAGACCACCACCATGTGTGGGTTGGTTATCTACTGTCATAGACACCACCACCATGTGTGGGTTGGTTATCTGTACTGTCATAGACACCACCATGTGTGGGCTGGTTATCCATACTGTCATAGACACCACCACCATGTGTGGGCTGGTTATCCATACTGTCATAGACACCACCATGTGTGGGTTGGTTATCCATACTGTCATAGACACCACCATGTGTGGGTTGGTTATCTGTACTGTCATAGACACCACCACCATGTGGGCTGGTTATCCATACTGTCATAGACACCACCATGTGTGGGTTGGTTATCCTGTCATAGACACCACCATGTGTGGGCTGGTTATCTATACTGTCATAGACACCACCACCATGTGTGGGTTGGTTATTGACTGTCATAGACACACCATTGTGTGTGGGTTGGTTATCTATACTGTCATAGACACCACCACCATGTGTGGTTTGGTTATCCATACTGTCATAGACACCACCACCATGTGTGGGTTGGTTATCTATACTGTCATAGACACCACCACCATGTGTGGTTTGGTTATCCATACTGTCATAGACACCACCACCATGTGTGGGTTGGTTATCTATACTGTCATAGACACCACCATGTGTGGGTTGGTTATCCATACTGTCATAGACACCACCATGTGTGGGCTGGTTATCCATACTGTCATAGACACCACCACCATGTGTGGGTTGGTTATCTACTGTCATAGACACCACCACCATGTGTGGGCTGGTTATCTATACTGTCATAGACACCACCACCATGTGTGGGCTGGTTATCCATACTGTCATAGACACCACCATGTGTGGGTTGGTTATCCATACTGTCATAGACACCACCACCATGTGTGGGTTGGTTATCCATACTGTCATAGACACCACCACCATGTGTGGGTTGGTTATCCATACTGTCATAGACATCACCATCGTGTGTGGGTTGGTTATCTGTACTGTCATAGACACCATGTGTGGGTTGGTTATCTGTACTGTCATAGACACCATGTGTGGGTTGGTTATATGTACTGTCATAGACACCATGTGTGGGTTGGTTATCCATACTGTCATAGACACCACCATGTGTGGATTGGTTATCCATACTGTCATAGACACCACCATGTGTGGGTTGGTTATCCATACTGTCATAGACACCACCATGTGTTGGCTGGTTATCTGTACTGTCATAGACACCAACACCATGTGTGGGTTGGTTATCCATACTGTCATAGACACCACCACCATGTGTGGGTTGGTTATCTATACTGTCATAGACACCACCATGTGTGGGTTGGTTATCTACTGTCATAGACACCACCACCATGTGTGGGTTGGTTATCTACTGTCATAGACACCACCACCATGTGTGGGTTGTTTATCTACTGTCATAGACACCACCATGTGTGGGCTGGTTATCCATACCGTCATAGACACCACCACCATGTGTGGGCTGGTTATCTATACTGTCATAGACACCACCATGTGTGGGTTGGTTATCCATACTGTCATAGACACCACCATGTGTGGGTTGGTTATCTATACTGTCATAGACACCACCATGTGTGGGTTGGTTATCCATACTGTCATAGACACCACCATGTGTGGGTTGGTTATCCATACTGTCATAGACACCACCACCATGTGTGGGTTGGTTATCCATACTGTCATAGACACCACCACCATGTGTGGGTTGGTTATCCATACTGTCATAGACACCACCATGTGTGTGGGTTGGTTATCTACTGTCATAGACACCACCACCGTGTGTGGGCTGGTTATCCATACTGTCATAGACACCACCACCATGTGTGGGTTGGTTATCCATACTGTCATAGACACCACCACCATGTGTGGGTTGGTTATCTATACTGTCATAGACACCACCATGTGTGTGGGTTGGTTATCTACTGTCATAGACACCACCACCATGTGGGTTGGTTATCTACTGTCATAGACACCACCATCGTGTGTGGGTTGGTTATCCATACTGTCATAGACACCACCACCATGTGTGGGTTGGTTATCCATACTGTCATAGACACCACCACCATGTGTGGGTTGGTTATCTATACTGTCATAGACACCACCATGTGTGGTTGGTTATCCATACTGTCATAGACACCACCACCATGTGTGGGCTGGTTATCCATACTGTCATAGACACCACCACCATGTGTGGGTTGGTTATCTATACTGTCATAGACACCACCATGTGTGTGGGTTGGTTATCTACTGTCATAGACACCACCACCATGTGTGGGCTGGTTATCCATACTGTCATAGACACCACCATGTGTGGGTTGGTTATCTATACTGTCATAGACACCACCATGTGTGGGTTGGTTATCTATACTGTCATAGACACCACCATGTGTGGGCTGGTTATCCATACTGTCATAGACACCACCACTATGTGTGGGTTGGTTATCTACTGTCATAGACACCACCATCGTGTGTGGGTTGGTTATCTACTTTCATAGACACCACCTAGTGTGGGTTGATTATCTACTGTCATAGACACCACCGTGTGTGGGTTGGTTATCTATACTGTCATAGACACCACCATGTGTGGGCTGGTTATGTATACTGTCATAGACACCACCACCATGTGTGGGCTGGTTATCCATACTGTCATAGACACCACCATGTGTGGGTTGGTTATCCATACTGTCATAGACACCACCACCATGTGTGGGTTGGTTATCTACTGTCATAGACACCACCATTGTGTGTGGGTTGGTTATCTGTACTGTCATAGACACCACCATGTGTGGGCTGGTTATCCATACTGTCATAGACACCACCATGTGTGGGTTGGTTATCCATACTGTCATAGACACCACCGCCATGTGTGGGCTGGTTATCCATACTGTCATAGGCACCACCACCATGTGTGGGCTGGTTATCCATACTGTCATAGACACCACCATGTGTGGGCTGGTTATCCATACTGTCATAGACACCACCATGTGTGGGCTGGTTATCCATACCGTCATAGACACCACCATGTGTGAGCTGGTTATCCATACTGTCATAGACACCACCACCATGTGTGGGTTGGTTATCTATACTGTCATAGACACCACCACCATGTGTGGTTTGGTTATCCATACTGTCATAGACACCACCACCATGTGTGGGTTGGTTATCTATACTGTCATAGACACCACCATGTGTGGGTTGGTTATCCATACTGTCATAGACACCACCATGTGTGGGCTGGTTATCCATACTGTCATAGACACCACCACCATGTGTGGGCTGGTTATCTATACTGTCATAGACACCACCACCATGTGTGGGCTGGTTATCTATACTGTCATAGACACCACCACCATGTGTGGGCTGGTTATCCATACTGTCATAGACACCACCATGTGTGGGTTGGTTATCCATACTGTCATAGACACCACCACCATGTATGGGTTGGTTATGTACTGTCATAGACATCACCATCGTGTGTGGGTTGGTTATCTGTACTGTCATAGACACCATGTGTGGGTTGGTTATCTGTACTGTCATAGACACCATGTGTGGGTTGGTTATCTGTACTGTCATAGACACCATGTGTGGGTTGGTTATATGTACTGTCATAGACACCATGTGTGGGTTGGTTATCCATACTGTCATAGACACCACCATGTGTGGATTGGTTATCCATACTGTCATAGACACCACCATGTGTGGGTTGGTTATCCATACTGTCATAGACACCACCATGTGTTGGCTGGTTATCTATACTGTCATAGACACCAACACCATGTGTGGGTTGGTTATCCATACTGTCATAGACACCACCACCATGTGTGGGTTGGTTATCTATACTGTCATAGACACCACCATGTGTGGGTTGGTTATCTACCACCATGTGTGGGTTGGTTATCTACTGTCATAGACACCACCACCATGTGTGGGTTGTTTATCTACTGTCATAGACACCACCATGTGTGGGCTGGTTATCCATACCGTCATAGACACCACCACCATGTGTGGGCTGGTTATCTATACTGTCATAGACACCACCATGTGTGGGTTGGTTATCCATACTGTCATAGACACCACCATGTGTGGGTTGGTTATCTATACTGTCATAGACACCACCATGTGTGGGTTGGTTATCCATACTGTCATAGACACCACCATGTGTGGGTTGGTTATCCATACTGGCATATACACCACCACCATGTGTGGGTTGGTTATCCATACTGTCATAGACACCACCATGTGTGGGCTGGTTATCCATACTGTCATAGACACCACCACCATGTGTGTGGGTTGGTTATCCATACTGTCATAGACACCACCACCATGTGTGTGGGTTGGTTATCCATACTGTCATAGACACCACCATGTGTGTGGGTTGGTTATCTACTGTCACAGACACCACCACCGTGTGTGGGCTGGTTATCCATACTGTCATAGACACCACCACCATGTGTGGGTTGGTTATCTACTGTCATAGACACCACCATCGTGTGTGGGTTGGTTATCTATACTGTCATAGACCACCACCATGTGTGGGTTGGTTATCTACTGTCATAGACACCACCACCATGTGTGGGTTGGTTATCTGTACTGTCATAGACACCACCACGTGTGGGCTGGTTATCCATACTGTCATAGACACCACCACCATGTGTGGGTTTGGTTATCCATACTGTCATAGACACCACCACCATGTGTGGGTTGGTTATCTATACTGTCATAGACACCACCACCATGTGTGGTTTGGTTATCCATACTGTCATAGACACCACCACCATGTGTGGGTTGGTTATCTATGTCATAGACACCACCACCATGTCATAGTCACACCACCATGTGTGGGTTGGTTATCTACTGTCATAGACACCACCACCATGTGTGGGCTGGTTATCCATACTGTCATAGACACCACCATGTGTGGGCTGGTTATCCATACTGTCATAGACACCACCACTATGTGTGGGTTGGTTATCTACTGTCATAGACACCACCATCGTGTGTGGGTTGGTTATCTACTGTCATAGACACCACCATCGTGTGTGGGTTGGTTATCTACTGTCATAGACACCACCATCGTGTGTGGGTTGGTTATCTACTTTCATAGACACCACCTAGTGTGGGTTGATTATCTACTGTCATAGACACCACCGTGTGTGGGTTGGTTATCTATACTGTCATAGACACCACCATGTGTGGGCTGGTTATGTATACTGTCATAGACACCACCACCATGTGTGGGCTGGTTATCCATACTGTCATAGACACCACCATGTGTGGGTTGGTTATCCATACTGTCATAGACACCACCACCATGTGTGGGTTGGTTATCTACTGTCATAGACACCACCATGTGTGGGTTGGTTATCTGTACTGTCATAGACACCACCATGTGTGGGCTGGTTATCCATACTGTCATAGACACCACCATGTGTGGGTTGGTTATCCATACTGTCATAGACACCACCACCATGTGTGGGCTGGTTATCCATACTGTCATAGACACCACCACCATGTGTGGGCTGGTTATCCATACTGTCATAGACACCACCATGTGTGGGCTGGTTATCCATACTGTCATAGACACCACCATGTGTGGGCTGGTTATCCATACTGTCATAGACACCACCATGTGTGGGCTGGTTATCCATACCGTCATAGACACCACCACCATGTGTGGGCTGGTTATCCATACTGTCATAGACACCACCATGTGTGGGCTGGTTATCCATACTGTCATAGACACCACCATCTATACTGTCATAGACACCACCATTTGTGGGCTGGTTATCTATACTGTCATAGACACCACCATGTGTGGGTTGGTTATCTACTGTCATAGACATCACCATCGTGTGTGGGTTGGTTATCTGTACTGTCATAGACACCACCACCATGTGTGGGCTGGTTATCTATACTGTCATAGACACCACCATGTGTGGGTTGGTTATCTACTGTCATAGACACCACCACCATGTGTGGGTTGGTTATCTACTGTCATAGACATCACCATCGTGTGTGGGTTGGTTATCTGTACTGTCATAGACACCACCACCATGTGTGGGCTGGTTATCTATACTGTCATAGACGCCACCATGTGTGGGCTGGTTATCTATACTGTCATAGACACCACCATGTGTGGGTTGGTTATCTGTACTGTCATAGACACCACCACCATGTGTGGGCTGGTTATCCATACTGTTATAGACACCACCATGTGTGGGTTGGTTATCTATACTGTCATAGACACCACCATGTGTGGGCTGGTTATCTATACTGTCATAGACACCACCATGTGTGGGTTGGTTATTGACTGTCATAGACAACACCATTGTGTGTGGGTTGGTTATCTATACTGTCATAGACACCACCACCATGTGTGGTTTGGTTATCCATACTGTCATAGACACCACCACCATGTGTGGGTTGGTTATCTATACTGTCATAGACACCACCACCATGTGTGGTTTGGTTATCCATACTGTCATAGACACCACCACCATGTGTGGGTTGGTTATCTATACTGTCATAGACACCACCATGTGTGGGTTGGTTATCCATACTGTCATAGACACCACCATGTGTGGGCTGGTTATCCATACTGTCATAGACACCACCATGTGTGGGTTGATTATCTACTGTCATAGACACCACCGTGTGTGGGTTGGTTATCTATACTGTCATAGACACCACCATGTGTGGGCTGGTTATCTATACTGTCATAGACACCACCACCATGTGTGGGCTGGTTATCCATACTGTCATAGACACCACCATGTGTGGGTTGGTTATCCATACTGTCATAGACACCACCACCATGTGTGGGTTGGTTATCTACTGTCATAGACACCACCATTGTGTGTGGGTTGGTTATCTGTACTGTCATAGACACCACCATGTGTGGGCTGGTTATCCATACTGTCATAGACACCACCATGTGTGGGTTGGTTATCCATACTGTCATAGACACCACCGCCATGTGTGGGCTGGTTATCCATACTGTCATAGGCACCACCACCATGTGTGGGCTGGTTATCCATACTGTCATAGACACCACCATGTGTGGGCTGGTTATCCATACTGTCATAGACACCACCATGTGTGGGCTGGTTATCCATACCGTCATAGACACCACCATGTGTGAGCTGGTTATCCATACCGTCATAGACACCACCACCATGTGTGGGCTGGTTATCCATACTGTCATAGACACCACCATGTGTGGGCTGGTTATCCATACCGTCATAGACACCACCACCATGTGTGGGCTGGTTATCTATACTGTCATAGACACCACCATGTGTGGGCTGGTTATCTATACTGTCATAGACACCACCATGTGTGGGTTGGTTATCTACTGTCATAGACACCACCACCATGTGTGGGTTGGTTATCTACTGTCATAGACATCACCATCGTGTGTGGGTTGGTTATCTGTACTGTCATAGACACCACCACCATGTGTGGGCTGGTTATCTATACTGTCATAGACACCACCATGTGTGGGCTGGTTATCTATACTGTCATAGACACCACCATGTGTGGGTTGGTTATCTGTACTGTCATAGACACCACCACCATGTGTGGGCTGGTTATCCATACTGTTATAGACACCACCATGTGTGGGTTGGTTATCTATACTGTCATAGACACCACCATGTGTGGGTTGGTTATCTATACTGTCATAGACACCACCACCATGTGTGGGTTGGTTATTGACTGTCATAGACAACACCATTGTGTGTGGGTTGGTTATCTATACTGTCATAGACACCACCACCATGTGTGGGTTGGTTATCCATACTGTCATAGACACCACCACCATGTGTGGGTTGGTTATCTATACTGTCATAGACACCACCACCATGTGTGGTTTGGTTATCCATACTGTCATAGACACCACCACCATGTGTGGGTTGGTTATCTATACTGTCATAGACACCACCATGTGTGGGTTGGTTATCCATACTGTCATAGACACCACCATGTGTGGGCTGGTTATCCATACTGTCATAGACACCACCACCATGTGTGGGCTGGTTATCTATACTGTCATAGACACCACCACCATGTGTGGGCTGGTTATCTACTTTCATAGACACCACTGTCATAGACACCACCATGTGTGGGTTGATTATCTACTGTCATACACACCACCGTGTGTGGGTTGGTTATCTATACTGTCATAGACACCACCATGTGTGGGCTGGTTATGTATACTGTCATAGACACCACCACCATGTGTGGGCTGGTTATCCATACTGTCATAGACACCACCATGTGTGGGTTGGTTATCCATACTGTCATAGACACCACCACCATGTGTGGGTTGGTTATCTACTGTCATAGACACCACCATTGTGTGTGGGTTGGTTATCTGTACTGTCATAGACACCACCATGTGTGGGCTGGTTATCCATACTGTCATAGACACCACCATGTGTGGGTTGGTTATCCATACTGTCATAGACACCACCATGTGTGGGCTGGTTATCCATACTGTCATAGGCACCACCACCATGTGTGGGCTGGTTATCCATACTGTCATAGACACCACCATGTGTGGGCTGGTTATCCATACTGTCATAGACACCACCATGTGTGGGCTGGTTATCCATACCGTCATAGACACCACCATGTGTGAGCTGGTTATCCATACCGTCATAGACACCACCACCATGTGTGGGCTGGTTATCCATACTGTCATAGACACCACCATGTGTGGGCTGGTTATCCATACTGTCATAGACACCACCACCATGTGTGGGCTGGTTATCTATACTGTCATAGACACCACCATGTGTGGGCTGGTTATCTATACTGTCATAGACACCACCATGTGTGGGTTGGTTATCTACTGTCATAGACATCACCATCGTGTGTGGGTTGGTTATCTGTACTGTCATAGACACCACCACCATGTGTGGGCTGGTTATCTATACTGTCATAGACACCACCATGTGTGGGTTGGTTATCTACTGTCATAGACACCACCACCATGTGTGGGTTGGTTATTGACTGTCATAGACAACACCATTGTGTGTGGGTTGGTTATCTATACTGTCATAGACACCACCACCATGTGTGGTTTGGTTATCCATACTGTCATAGACACCACCACCATGTGTGGGTTGGTTATCTATACTGTCATAGACACCACAACCATGTGTGGTTTGGTTATCCATACTGTCATAGACACCACCACCATGTGTGGGTTGGTTATCTATACTGTCATAGACACCACCATGTGTGGGTTGGTTATCCATACTGTCATAGACACCACCATGTGTGGGCTGGTTATCCATACTGTCATAGACACCACCACCATGTGTGGGCTGGTTATCTATACAGTCATAGACACCACCACCATGTGTGGGCTGGTTATCTATACTGTCATAGACACCACCACCATGTGTGGGCTGGTTATCCATACTGTCATAGACACCACCATGTGTGGGTTGGTTATCCATACTGTCATAGACACCACCACCATGTATGGGTTGGTTATGTACTGTCATAGACATCACCATCGTGTGTGGGTTGGTTATCTGTACTGTCATAGACACCACGTGTGGGTTGGTTATCTGTACTGTCATAGACACCACCACCATGTGTGGTTTGGTTATCCATACTGTCATAGACACCACCACCATGTGTGGGTTGGTTATCTATACTGTCATAGACACCACCATGTGTGGGTTGGTTATCCATACTGTCATAGACACCACCATGTGTGGGCTGGTTATCCATACTGTCATAGACACCACCACCATGTGTGGGCTGGTTATCTATACTGTCATAGACACCACCACCATGTGTGGGTTGGTTATCTATACTGTCATAGACACCACCATGTGTGGGTTGGTTATCCATACTGTCATAGACACCACCATGTGTTGGCTGGTTATCCATACTGTCATAGACACCACCACCATGTGTGGGCTGGTTATCTATACTGTCATAGACACCACCACCATGTGTGGGCTGGTTATCTATACTGTCATAGACACCACCACCATGTGTGGGCTGGTTATCCATACTGTCATAGACACCACCATGTGTGGGTTGGTTATCCATACTGTCATAGACACCACCACCATGTGTGGGCTGGTTATCTATACAGTCATAGACACCACCACCATGTGTGGGCTGGTTATCTATACTGTCATAGACACCACCACCATGTGTGGGCTTGGTTATCCATACTGTCATAGACACCACCATGTGTGGGTTGGTTATCCATACTGTCATAGACACCACCACCATGTGTGGGTTGGTTATCTGTACTGTCATAGACACCACGTGTGGGTTGGTTATCTGTACTGTCATAGACACCACCACCATGTGTGGTTTGGTTATCCATACTGTCATAGACACCACCACCATGTGTGGGTTGGTTATCTATACTGTCATAGACACCACCATGTGTGGGTTGGTTATCCATACTGTCATAGACACCACCATGTGTGGGCTGGTTATCCATACTGTCATAGACACCACCACCATGTGTGGGCTGGTTATCTATACTGTCATAGACACCACCACCATGTGTGGGTTGGTTATCTATACTGTCATAGACACCACCATGTGTGGGTTGGTTATCCATACTGTCATAGACACCACCATGTGTTGGCTGGTTATCCATACTGTCATAGACACCACCACCATGTGTGGGCTGGTTATCTATACTGTCATAGACACCACCACCATGTGTGGGCTGGTTATCTATACTGTCATAGACACCACCACCATGTGTGGGCTGGTTATCCATACTGTCATAGACACCACCATGTGTGGGTTGGTTATCCATACTGTCATAGACACCACCACCATGTATGGGTTGGTTATGTACTGTCATAGACACCACCATGTGTGGGTTGGTTATCCATACTGTCATAGACACCACCATGTGTGGGCTGGTTATCCATACTGTCATAGACACCACCACTATGTGTGGGCTGGTTATCTATACTGTCATAGACACCACCACCATGTGTGGGCTGGTTATCTATACTGTCATAGACACCACCACCATGTGTGGGCTGGTTATCCATACTGTCATAGACACCACCATGTGTGGGTTGGTTATCCATACTGTCATAGACACCACCACCATGTATGGGTTGGTTATGTACTGTCATAGACACCACCACCATGTGTGGGTTGGTTATCTACTGTCATAGACACCACCATCGTGTGTGGGTTGGTTATCTATACTGTCATAGACCACCACCATGTGTGGGTTGGTTATCTACTGTCATAGACACCACCACCATGTGTGGGTTGGTTATCTGTACTGTCATAGACACCACCACCATGTGTGGGTTGGTTATCCATACTGTCATAGACACCACCACCATGTGTGGGCTGGTTACCTATACTGTCATAGACACCACCATGTGTGGGTTGGTTATCCATACTGTCATAGACACCACCATGTGTGGGTTGGTTATCTGTGTGTGGGTTGGTTATCTGTCATAGACACCACCACCATGTGTGGGCTGGTTATCCATACTGTATAGACTGTCATAGACACCACCATGTGTGGGCTGGTTATCTATCTACTGTCATAGACACCACCACCATGTGTGGGTTGGTTATTGACTGTCATAGACACCACCATTGTGTGGGTTGGTTATCTATACTGTCATAGACACCACCACCATGTGTGGTTGGTTATCCATACTGTCATAGACACCACCACCATGTGTGGTTTGGTTATCCATACTGTCATAGACACCACCACCATGTGTGGGTTGGTTATCTATACTGTCATAGACACCACCATGTGTGGGTTGGTTATCCATACTGTCATAGACACCACCATGTGTGGGCTGGTTATCCATACTGTCATAGACACCACCACCATGTGTGGGCTGGTTATCTATACTGTCATAGACACCACCACCATGTGTGGGCTGGTTATCTATACTGTCATAGACACCACCACCATGTGTGGGCTGGTTATCCATACTGTCATAGACACCACCATACTGTCATATGTGTGGGTTGGTTATCCATACTGTCATAGACACACCACCATGTGTGGGTTGGTTATCTGTACTGTCATAGACATAGACACCATCATGTGTGGGTTGGTTATCTGTACTGTCATAGACACCATGTGTGGGTTGGTTATCTATGTACTGTCATAGACACCATGTGTGACACCACCATGTGGGGTTGGTTATCCATACTGTCATAGACACCACCATGTGTGGGTTGGTTATCCATACTGTCATAGACACCACCACCATGTGTGGGTTGGTTATCCATACTGTCATAGACACCACCATGTGTGGGCTGGTTATCTATACTGTCATAGACACCACCACCATGTGTGGGTTGGTTATCCATACTGTCATAGACACCACCACCATGTGTGGGTTGGTTATCTATACTGTCATAGACACCACCATGTGTGGGTTGGTTATCTACTGTCATAGACACCACCACCATGTGTGGGTTGGTTATCTACTGTCATAGACACCACCACCATGTGTGGGTTGTTTATCTACTGTCATAGACACCACCATGTGTGGGCTGGTTATCCATACCACCACCACCATGTGTGGGCTGGTTATCCACACCACCACCATGTGTGGGCTGGTTATCCTGTCATAGACTGTCATAGACACCACCATGTGTGGGTTGGTTATCCATACTGTCATAGACACCACCACCATGTGTGGGCTGGTTATCCATACTGTCATAGACACCACCACCATGTGTGGGCTGGTTATCTATACTGTCATAGACACCACCACCATGTGTGGGCTGGTTATCCATACTGTCATAGACACCACCATGTGTGTGTGGGCTGGTTATCCATACTGTCATAGACACCACCACCATGTATGGGTTGGTTATCCACTGTCATAGACACCACCACCATGTGGGTTGGTTATGTACTGTCATAGACACCACCACCATGTGTGGGTTGGTTATCTACTGTCATAGACACCACCATGTGTGGGGTTGGTTATCTATACTGTCATAGACCACCACCATGTGTGGGTTGGTTATCTACTGTCATAGACACCATAGACACCACCATGTGTGGGTTGGTTATCTGTACTGTCATAGACACCACCACCATGTGTGGGTTGGTTATCCATACTGTCATAGACCACCACCATGTGTGGGCTGGTTATCCTATACTGTCATAGACACCACCATGTGTGGGTTGGTTATCCATACTGTCATAGACACCACCACCATGTGTGGGCTGGTTATCCATACTGTCATAGACACCACCATGTGTGGGTTGGTTATCCATACTGTCATAGACACCACCACCATGTGTGGGCTGGTTATCCATACTGTCATAGACACCACCATGTGTGGGTTGGTTATCTATACTGTCATAGACACCACCATGTGTGGGTTGGTTATCCATACTGTCATAGACACCACCATGTGTGGGTTGGTTATCTGTACTGTCATAGACACCACCACCATGTGTGGGCTGGTTATCCATACTGTCATAGACACCACCATGTGTGGGTTGGTTATCCATACTGTCATAGACACCACCACCATGTGTGGGTCATAGACACCACCATGTTGGTTATCTATACTGTCATAGACACCACCACCATGTGTGGGTTGGTTATTGACTGTCATAGACACCACCATTGTGTGTGGGTTGGTTATCTATACTGTCATAGACACCACCACCATGTGTGGTTTGGTTATCCATACTGTCATAGACACCACCACCATGTGTGGGTTGGTTATCTATACTGTCATAGACACCACCACCATGTGTGGTTTGGTTATCCATACTGTCATAGACACCACCACCATGTGTGGGTTGGTTATCTATACTGTCATAGACACCACCATGTGTGGGTTGGTTATCCATACTGTCATAGACACCACCATGTGTGGGCTGGTTATCCATACTGTCATAGACACCACCACCATGTGTGGGCTGGTTATCCATACTGTCATAGACACCACCATGTGTGGGTTGGTTATTGGTGTGGGGTTGGTTATCTATACTGTCATAGACACCACCACCATGTGTGGGCTGGTTATCCATACTGTCATAGACACCACCACCATGTGTGGGTTGGTTATCTATACTGTCATAGACACCACCATGTGTGGGTTGGTTATCCATACTGTCATAGACACCACCACCATGTGTGGGTTGGTTATCTATACTGTCATAGACACCACCATGTGTGGGTTGGTTATCCATACTGTCATAGACACCACCATGTGTGGGCTGGTTATCCATACTGTCATAGACACCACCACCATGTGTGGGCTGGTTATCTATACTGTCATAGACACCACCACCATGTGTGGGCTGGTTATCTATACTGTCATAGACACCACCACCATGTGTGGGCTGGTTATCCATACTGTCATAGACACCACCATGTGTGGGTTGGTTATCCATACTGTCATAGACACCACCACCATGTGTGGGTTGGTTATCTACTGTCATAGACATCACCATCGTGTGTGGGTTGGTTATCTGTACTGTCATAGACACCACCATCTGTACTGTCATAGACACCACCACCATGTGTGGTTGGTTATCCATACTGTCATAGACACCACCACCATGTGTGGGTTGGTTATCTGTGTGGGTTGGTTATCCATACTGTCATAGACACCACCATGTGTGGGCTGGTTATCCATACTGTCATAGACACCACCACCATGTGTGGGTTGGTTATCTATACTGTCATAGACACCACCACCATGTGTGGGTTGGTTATCTATACTGTCATAGACACCACCATGTGTGGGTTGGTTATCCATACTGTCATAGACACCACCATGTGTGGGCTGGTTATCCATACTGTCATAGACACCACCACCATGTGTGGGCTGGTTATCTATACTGTCATAGACACCACCACCATGTGTGGGCTGGTTATCTATACTGTCATAGACACCACCACCATGTGTGGGCTGGTTATCCATACTGTCATAGACACCACCATGTGTGGGTTGGTTATCCATACTGTCATAGACACCACCACCATGTGTGGGCTGGTTATCTATACTGTCATAGACACCACCACCATGTGTGGGCTGGTTATCTATACTGTCATAGACACCACCACCATGTGTGGGCTGGTTATCCATACTGTCATAGACACCACCATGTGTGGGTTGGTTATCCATACTGTCATAGACACCACCACCATGTATGGGTTGGTTATGTACTGTCATAGACATCACCATCGTGTGTGGGTTGGTTATCTGTACTGTCATAGACACCACCTGTACTGTCATGACACCACCACCATGTGTGGTTGGTTATCCATACTGTCATAGACACCACCACCATGTGTGGGTTGGTTATCTATACTGTCATAGACACCACCATGTGTGGGTTGGTTATCCATACTGTCATAGACACCACCATGTGTGGGCTGGTTATCCATACTGTCATAGACACCACCACCATGTGTGGGCTGGTTATCTATACTGTCATAGACACCACCACCATGTGTGGGTTGGTTATCTATACTGTCATAGACACCACCATGTGTGGGTTGGTTATCCATACTGTCATAGACACCACCATGTGTGGGTGGTTATCCATACTGTCATAGACACCACCACCATGTGTGGGCTGGTTATCTATACTGTCATAGACACCACCACCATGTGTGGGCTGGTTATCTATACTGTCATAGACACCACCACCATGTGTGGGCTGGTTATCCATACTGTCATAGACACCACCATGTGTGGGTTGGTTATCCATACTGTCATAGACACCACCACCATGTGTGGGTTGGTTATCCATACTGTCATAGACACCACCATGTGTGGGCTGGTTATCCATACTGTCATAGACACCACCACCATGTGTGGGCTGGTTATCTATACTGTCATAGACACCACCACCATGTGTGGGCTGGTTATCTATACTGTCATAGACACCACCACCATGTGTGGGCTGGTTATCCATACTGTCATAGACACCACCATGTGTGGGTTGGTTATCCATACTGTCATAGACACCACCACCATGTGTGGGCTGGTTATCCATACTGTCATAGACACCACCACTATGTGTGGGTTGGTTATCTACTGTCATAGACACCACCATGTGTGTGGGTTGGTTATCTACTGTCATAGACACCACCATGTGTGGGTTGGTTATCTACTGTCATAGACACACCACCATGTGTGGGTTGGTTATCTACTGTCATAGACACCACCACCATGTGTGGGTTGGTTATCTGTACTGTCATAGACACCACCACCATGTGTGGGTTGGTTATCTATACTGTCATAGACACCACCACCATGTGTGGGCATTAGACACCATACTGTCACCCATGTGTGGGTTGGTTATCTATACTGTCATAGACACCACCATGTGTGGGGTTGGTTATCCATACTGTCATAGACACCACCACCATGTGTGGGCTGGTTATCCATACTGTCATAGACACCACCATGTGTGGGTTGGTTATCCATACTGTCATAGACACCACCACCATGTGTGGGTTGGTTATCTATACTGTCATAGACACCACCACCATGTGTGGGTTGGTTATCCATACTGTCATAGACACCACCACCATGTGTGGGTTGGTTATCTATACTGTCATAGACACCACCCATGTGTGGTTTGGTTATGATACTGTCATAGACACCACCACCATGTGTGGGTTGGTTATCTATACTGTCATAGACACCACCATGTGTGGGGGCTTGGTTATCCATACTGTCATAGACACCACCATGTGTGGGCTGGTTATCCATACTGTCATAGACACCACCACCATGTGTGGGCTGGTTATCTATACAGTCATAGACACCACCACCATGTGTGGGCTGGTTATCTATACTGTCATAGACACCACCACCATGTGTGGGCTGGTTATCCATACTGTCATAGACACCACCATGTGTGGGTTGGTTATCCATACTGTCATAGACACCACCACCATGTATGGGTTGGTTATGTACTGTCATAGACATCACCATCGTGTGTGGGTTGGTTATCTGTACTGTCATAGACACCACTGTGGGTTGGTTATCTGTACTGTCATAGACACCACCACCATGTGTGGTTTGGTTATCCATACTGTCATAGACACCACCACCATGTGTGGGTTGGTTATCTATACTGTCATAGACACCACCATGTGTGGGTTGGTTATCCATACTGTCATAGACACCACCATGTGTGGGTTGGTTATCCATACTGTCATAGACACCACCACCATGTGTGGGCTGGTTATCTATACTGTCATAGACACCACCACCATGTGTGGGTTGGTTATCTATACTGTCATAGACACCACCATGTGTGGGTTGGTTATCCATACTGTCATAGACACCACCATGTGTTGGTTTATCCATACTGTCATAGACACCACCACCATGTGTGGGCTGGTTATCTATACTGTCATAGACACCACCACCATGTGGGGCTGGTTATCTATACTGTCATAGACACCACCACCATGTGTGGGCTGGTTATCCATACTGTCATAGACACCACCATGTGTGGGTTGGTTATCCATACTGTCATAGACACCACCACCATGTGTGGGCTGGTTATCTATACTGTCATAGACACCACCACCATGTGTGGGCTGGTTATCTATACTGTCATAGACACCACCACCATGTGTGGGCTGGTTATCCATACTGTCATAGACACCACCATGTGTGGGTTGGTTATCCATACTGTCATAGACACCACCACCATGTGTGGGTTGGTTATCTGTCATAGACATCACCATCGTCATGGGTTGGTTATCACTGTCATAGACACCATGTGTGGGTTGGTTATCTGTACTGTCATAGACACCACCACCATGTGTGGGTTGGTTATCCATACTGTCATAGACACCACCACCATGTGTGGGTTGGTTATCTATACTGTCATAGACACCACCATGTGTGGGTTGGTTATCCATACTGTCATAGACACCACCATGTGTGGGCTGGTTATCCATACTGTCATAGACACCACCACCATGTGTGGGCTGGTTATCTATACTGTCATAGACACCACCACCATGTGTGGGTTGGTTATCTATACTGTCATAGACACCACCATGTGTGGGTTGGTTATCCATACTGTCATAGACACCACCATGTGTGGGCTGGTTATCCATACTGTCATAGACACCACCACCATGTGTGGGCTGGTTATCTATACTGTCATAGACACCACCACCATGTGTGGGCTGGTTATCTATACTGTCATAGACACCACCACCATGTGTGGGCTGGTTATCCATACTGTCATAGACACCACCATGTGTGGGTTGGTTATCCATACTGTCATAGACACCACCACCATGTATGGGTTGGTTATCCATACTGTCATAGACACCACCATGTGTGGGTTGGTTATCCATACTGTCATAGACACCACCATGTGTGGGCTGGTTATCCATACTGTCATAGACACCACCACCATGTGTGGGCTGGTTATCTATACTGTCATAGACACCACCACCATGTGTGGGCTGGTTATCTATACTGTCATAGACACCACCACCATGTGTGGGCTGGTTATCCATACTGTCATAGACACCACCATGTGTGGGTTGGTTATCCATACTGTCATAGACACCACCACCATGTATGGGTTGGTTATCCATACTGTCATAGACACCACCATTGTGTGTGGGTTGGTTATCTACTGTCATGTGTGTGGGTTGGTTATCTATACTGTCATAGACACCACCACCATGTGTGGGTTGGTTATCTATACTGTCATAGACACCACCACCATGTGTGGGTTGGTTATCTACTGTCATAGACACCACCACCATGTGTGGGTTGGTTATCTACTGTCATAGACACCACCACCATGTGTGGGTTGGTTATCCATACTGTCATAGACACCACCACCATGTGTGGGTTGGTTATCCATACTGTCATAGACACCACCATGTGTGGGTTGGTTATCCATACTGTCATAGACACCACACCATGTGTGGGTTGGTTATCCATACTGTCATAGACACCACCACCATGTGTGGGTTGGTTATCTATACTGTCATAGACACCACCACCATGTGTGGGCTGGTTATCTATACTGTCATAGACACCACCACCATGTGTGGGCTGGTTATCTATACTGTCATAGACACACCACCATGTGTGGGTTGGTTATCTGTCATAGACACACCATGTGTGTGGGTTGGTTATCCATACTGTCATAGACACCACCATGTGTGGGTTGGTTATCATAGACATACCACCATGTCATAGTCACACCACCACCATGTGTGGGTTGGTTATCCATACTGTCATAGACACCACCACCATGTGTGGGTTGGTTATCTATACTGTCATAGACACCACCACCATGTGTGGGTTGGTTATCCATACTGTCATAGACACCACCATGTGTGGGTTGGTTATCCATACTGTCATACTGTCACACACCACCACCATGTGTGGGCTGGTTATCTATACTGTCATAGACACCACCACCATGTGTGGGCTGGTTATCTATACTGTCATAGACACCACCACCATGTGTGGGCTGGTTATCCATACTGTCATAGACACCACCACCATGTGTGGGTTGGTTATCCATACTGTCATAGACACCACCACCATGTGTGGGTTGGTTATGTACTGTCATAGACACCACCATCCATGTGTGGGTTGGTTATCTACTGTCATAGACACCACCTGTACTGTCATAGACACCACCATGTGTGGGTTGGTTATCTATACTGTCATAGACACCACCATGTGTGGGTTGGTTATCCATACTGTCATAGACACCACCATGTGTGGGTTCTGGTTATCCATATCTGTCATAGACACCACCACCATGTGTGGGTTGGTTATCCATACTGTCATAGACACCACCACCATAGACACCACCACCATGTGTGGGTTGGTTATCCATACTGTCATAGACACCACCATGTGTGGGTTGGTTATCCATACTGTCATAGACACCACCACCATGTGTGGGTTGGTTATCTATACTGTCATAGACACCACCACCATGTGTGGGTTGGTTATCTATACTGTCATAGACACCACCACCATGTGTGGGTGGTTATCCATACTGTCATAGACACCACCATGTGTGGGTTGGTTATCCATACTGTCATAGACACCACCACCATGTGTGGGTTGGTTATCTATACTGTCATAGACACCACCATGTGTGGGTTGGTTATCCATACTGTCATAGACACCACCATGTGTGGGCTGGTTATCCATACTGTCATAGACACCACCACCATGTGTGGGCTGGTTATCTATACTGTCATAGACACCACCACCATGTGTGGGCTGGTTATCTATACTGTCATAGACACCACCACCATGTGTGGGCTGGTTATCCATACTGTCATAGACACCACCATGTGTGGGTTGGTTATCCATACTGTCATAGACACCACCACCATGTATGGGTTGGTTATCCATACTGTCATAGACATCACCATCGTGTGTGGGTTGGTTATCTGTACTGTCATAGACACCATGTGTGGGTTGGTTATCTGTACTGTCATAGACACCATGTGTGGGTTGGTTATATGTACTGTCATAGACACCATGTGTGGGTTGGTTATCCATACTGTCATAGACACCACCATGTGTGGATTGGTTATCCATACTGTCATAGACACCACCATGTGTGGGTTGGTTATCCATACTGTCATAGACACCACCATGTGTTGGCTGGTTATCTATACTGTCATAGACACCAACACCATGTGTGGGTTGGTTATCCATACTGTCATAGACACCACCACCATGTGTGGGTTGGTTATCTATACTGTCATAGACACCACCATGTGTGGGTTGGTTATCTACTGTCATAGACACCACCACCATGTGTGGGTTGGTTATCTACTGTCATAGACACCACCACCATGTGTGGGTTGGTTATCTACTGTCATAGACACCACCATGTGTGGGTTGGTTATCCATACTGTCATAGACACCACCACCATGTGTGGGCTGGTTATCTATACTGTCATAGACACCACCACCATGTGTGGGTTGGTTATCCATACTGTCATAGACACCACCATGTGTGGGTTGGTTATCCATACTGTCATAGACACCATGTGTGGGCTGGTTATCCATACTGTCATAGACACCACCACCATGTGTGGGCTGGTTATCTATACTGTCATAGACACCACCACCATGTGTGGGCTGGTTATCTATACTGTCATAGACACCACCACCATGTGTGGGCTGGTTATCCATACTGTCATAGACACCACCATGTGTGGGTTGGTTATCCATACTGTCATAGACACCACCACCATGTGTGGGTTGGTTATCCATACTGTCATAGACACCACCATGTGTGGGTTGGTTATCCATACTGTCATAGACACCACCATGTGTGGGCTGGTTATCCATACTGTCATAGACACCACCACTATGTGTGGGCTGGTTATCTATACTGTCATAGACACCACCACCATGTGTGGGCTGGTTATCTATACTGTCATAGACACCACCACCATGTGTGGGCTGGTTATCCATACTGTCATAGACACCACCATGTGTGGGTTGGTTATCCATACTGTCATAGACACCACCACCATGTATGGGTTGGTTATGTACTGTCATAGACACCACCACCATGTGTGGGTTGGTTATCTACTGTCATAGACACCACCATCGTGTGTGGGTTGGTTATCTATACTGTCATAGACACCACCACCATGTGTGGGTTGGTTATCTATACTGTCATAGACACCACCACCATGTGTGGGTTGGTTATCTACTGTCATAGACACCACCACCATGTGTGGGTTGGTTATCTGTACTGTCATAGACACCACCACCATGTGTGGGTTGGTTATCCATACTGTCATAGACACCACCACCATGTGTGGGCTGGTTACCTATACTGTCATAGACACCACCATGTGTGGGTTGGTTATCCATACTGTCATAGACACCACCATGTGTGGGTTGGTTATCTATACTGTCATAGACACCACCACCATGTGTGGGTTGGTTATCCATACTGTCATAGACACCACCATGTGTGGGTTGGTTATCCATACTGTCATAGACACCACCACCATGTGTGGGCTGGTTATCCATACTGTCATAGACACCACCATGTGTGGGTTGGTTATCTATACTGTCATAGACACCACCATGTGTGGGTTGGTTATCCATACTGTCATAGACCACCACCATGTGTGGGTTGGTTATCCATACTGTCATAGACACCACCACCATGTGTGGGCTGGTTATCCATACTGTCATAGACACCACCATTGGTTATCCATACTGTCATAGACACCACCACCATGTGTGGGTTGGTTATCTATACTGTCATAGACACCACCACCATGTGTGGGTTGGTTATCTATACTGTCATAGACACCACCACCATGTGTGGGTTGGTTATCCATACTGTCATAGACACCACCATGTGTGGGTTGGTTATCCTGTCATACTGTGTGGGTTGGTTATCCATATGTCATACACCACCACCATGTGTGGGTTGGTTATCTATACTGTCATAGACACCACCACCATGTGTGGGCTGGTTATCCATACTGTCATAGACACCACCACCATGTGTGGGTTGGTTATCTATAGACACCACCATGTCATAGACACCACCACCATGTGTGGGTTGGTTATCCATACTGTCATAGACACCACCACCATGTGTGGGCTGGTTATCCATACTGTCATAGACACCACCATGTGTGGGTTGGTTATCCATACTGTCATAGACACCACCACCATGTATGGGTTGGTTATCCATACTGTCATAGACACCACCACCTGTACTGTCATAGACACCATGTGTGGGTTGGTTATCTGTACTGTCATAGACACCACCATAGACACCATGTGTGGGTTGGTTATCCATACTGTCATAGACACCACCATGTGTGGGTTGGTTATCCATACTGTCATAGACACCACCATGTGTGGGTTGGTTATCCATACTGTCATAGACACCACCATGTGTTGGCTGGTTATCTATACTGTCATAGACACCACCACCATGTGTGGGTTGGTTATCCATACTGTCATAGACACCACCACCATGTGTGGGTTGGTTATCTATACTGTCATAGACACCACCATGTGTGGGTTGGTTATCCATACTGTCATAGACACCACCACCATGTGTGGGTTGGTTATCTACTGTCATAGACACCACCACCATGTGTGGGTTGGTTATCTGGTGGGGCTGGTTATCCATACTGTCATAGACACCACCACCATGTGTGGGCTGGTTATCTATACTGTCATAGACACCACCATGTGTGGGTTGGTTATCCATACTGTCATAGACACCACCATGTGTGGGTTGGTTATCCATACTGTCATAGACACCACCATGTGTGGGGTTGGTTATCCATACTGTCATAGACACCACCATGTGGGGCTGGTTATCCATACTGTCATAGACACCACCACCATGTGTGGGTTGGTTATCTATACATAGACAGACACCACCATGTGTGGGCTGGTTATCCATACTGTCATAGACACCACCACCATGTGTGGGCTGGTTATCCATACTGTCATAGACACCACCATGTGTGGGTTGGTTATCCATACTGTCATAGACACCACCACCATGTGTGGGTTGGTTATCCATACTGTCATAGACACCACCATGTGTGGGTTGGTTATCCATACTGTCATAGACACCACCACCATGTGTGTGGGCTGGTTATCTATACTGTCATAGACACCACCACCATGTGTGGGTTGGTTATCCATACTGTCATAGACACCACCATGTGTGGGTTGGTTATCCATACTGTCATAGACACCACCATGTGTGGGTTGGTTATCTATACTGTCATAGACACCACCATGTGTGGGTTGGTTATCTATACTGTCATAGACACCACCACCTGTCATAGACACCACCACCATGTGGGTTGGTTATCTACTGTCATAGACACACCATGTGTGGGGTTGGTTATCTATACTGTCATAGACACCACCACCATGTGTGGTTTGGTTATCCATACTGTCATAGACACCACCACCATGTGTGGGTTGGTTATCTATACTGTCATAGACACCACCATGTGTGGGTTGGTTATCCATACTGTCATAGACACCACCACCATGTGTGGGTTGGTTATCTATACTGTCATAGACACCACCATGTGTGGGTTGGTTATCCATACTGTCATAGACACCACCATGTGTGGGCTGGTTATCCATACTGTCATAGACACCACCACCATGTGTGGGCTGGTTATCTATACTGTCATAGACACCACCACCATGTGTGGGCTGGTTATCTATACTGTCATAGACACCACCACCATGTGTGGGCTGGTTATCCATACTGTCATAGACACCACCATGTGTGGGTTGGTTATCCATACTGTCATAGACACCACCACCATGTATGGGTTGGTTATGTACTGTCATAGACATCACCATCGTGTGTGGGTTGGTTATCTGTACTGTCATAGACACCATGTGTGGGTTGGTTATCTGTACTGTCATAGACACCATGTGTGGGTTGGTTATATGTACTGTCATAGACACCATGTGTGGGTTGGTTATCCATACTGTCATAGACACCACCATGTGTGGGCTGGTTATCCATACTGTCATAGACACCACCATGTGTGGGTTGGTTATCCATACTGTCATAGACACCACCATGTGTGGGCTGGTTATCTATACTGTCATAGACACCACCATGTGTGGGTTGGTTATCTATACTGTCATAGACACCACCACCATGTGTGGGTTGGTTATCTATACTGTCATAGACACCACCATGTGTGGGTTGGTTATCTACTGTCATAGACACCACCACCATGTGTGGGTTGGTTATCTACTGTCATAGACACCACCACCATGTGTGGGTTGGTTATCTACTGTCATAGACACCACCATGTGTGGGCTGGTTATCCATACTGTCATAGACACCACCACCATGTGTGGGCTGGTTATCTATACTGTCATAGACACCACCATGTGTGGGTTGGTTATCCATACTGTCATAGACACCACCATGTGTGGGTTGGTTATCTATACTGTCATAGACACCACCATGTGTGGGTTGGTTATCCATACTGTCATAGACACCACCATGTGTGGGTTGGTTATCCATACTGTCATAGACACCACCACCATGTGTGGGCTGGTTATCCATACTGTCATAGACACCACCACCATGTGTGGGCTGGTTATCCATACTGTCATAGACACCACCATGTGTGGGTTGGTTATCCATACTGTCATAGACACCACCACCATGTGTGGGTTGGTTATCTACTGTCATAGACACCACCATCATGTGTGGGTTGGTTATCTGTACTGTCATAGACACCATGTGTGGGTTGGTTATCTGTACTGTCATAGACACCATGTGTGGGTTGGTTATATGTACTGTCATAGACACCATGTGTGGGTTGGTTATCCATACTGTCATAGACACCACCACCATGTGTGGATTGGTTATCCATACTGTCATAGACACCACCATGTGTGGGTTGGTTATCCATACTGTCATAGACACCACCATGTGTTGGCTGGTTATCTATACTGTCATAGACACCAACACCATGTGTGGGTTGGTTATCCATACTGTCATAGACACCACCACCATGTGTGGGTTGGTTATCTATACTGTCATAGACACCACCATGTGTGGGTTGGTTATCCATACTGTCATAGACACCACCATGTGTGGGTTGGTTATCCATACTGTCATAGACACCACCACCATGTGTGGGTTGGTTATCTATACTGTCATAGACACCACCACCATGTGTGGGCTGGTTATCCATACTGTCATAGACACCACCACCATGTGTGGGCTGGTTATCCATACTGTCATAGACACCACCATGTGTGGGTTGGTTATCCATACTGTCATAGACACCACCACCATGTGTGGGTTGGTTATCTATACTGTCATAGACACCACCACCATGTGTGGTTGGTTATCCATACTGTCATAGACACCACCATTATCTGGTTATCCATACTGTCATAGACACCACCACCATGTGTGGGCTGGTTATCTATACTGTCATAGACACCACCACCATGTGTGGGCTGGTTATCCATACTGTCATAGACACCACCACCATGTGTGGGTTGGTTATCTACTGTCATAGACACCACCACCATGTGTGGGTTGGTTATCTATACTGTCATAGACACCACCATGTGTGGGTTGGTTATCTACTGTCATAGACACCACCACCATGTGTGGGTTGGTTATCTGTACTGTCATAGACACCACCACCATGTGTGGCTGGTTATCCATACTGTCATAGACACCACCACCATGTGTGGGCTGGTTATCTATACTGTCATAGACACCACCATGTGTGGGTTGGTTATCCATACTGTCATAGACACCACCATGTGTGGGTTGGTTATCTGTACTGTCATAGACACCACCACCATGTGTGGGCTGGTTATCCATACTGTCATAGACACCACCATGTGTGGGTTGGTTATTGACTGTCATAGACACCACCATGTGTGGGTTGGTTATCTATACTTCATAGACACCACCATGTGTGGGTTGGTTATCCATACTGTCATAGACACCACCACCATGTGTGGGCTGGTTATCTATACTGTCATAGACACCACCACCATGTGTGGGTTGGTTATTGACTGTCATAGACAACACCATTGTGTGTGGGTTGGTTATCTATACTGTCATAGACACCACCACCATGTGTGGTTTGGTTATCCATACTGTCATAGACACCACCACCATGTGTGGGTTGGTTATCTATACTGTCATAGACACCACCACCATGTGTGGGTTGGTTATCCATACTGTCATAGACACCACCACCATGTGTGGGTTGGTTATCTATACTGTCATAGACACCACCATGTGTGGGTTGGTTATCCATACTGTCATAGACACCACCATGTGTGGGCTGGTTATCCATACTGTCATAGACACCACCACCATGTGTGGGCTGGTTATCTATACTGTCATAGACACCACCACCATGTGTGGGCTGGTTATCTATACTGTCATAGACACCACCACCATGTGTGGGCTGGTTATCCATACTGTCATAGACACCACCATGTGTGGGTTGGTTATCCATACTGTCATAGACACCACCACCATGTATGGGTTGGTTATGGTCATAGACATCACCATCGTGTGTGGGTTGGTTATCTGTACTGTCATAGACACCACCATAGACACCATGTGTGGGTTGGTTATCCATACTGTCATAGACACCACCATGTGTGGGTTGGTTATCCATACTGTCATAGACACCACCATGTGTGGGTTGGTTATCCATACTGTCATAGACACCACCATGTGTTGGCTGGTTATCTATACTGTCATAGACACCACCACCATGTGTGGGTTGGTTATCCATACTGTCATAGACACCACCACCATGTGTGGGTTGGTTATCTATACTGTCATAGACACCACCATGTGTGGGTTGGTTATCTACTGTCATAGACACCACCACCATGTCTACTGTCATAGACACCACCACCATGTGTGGGTTGGTTATCTACTGTCATAGACACCACCACCATGTGTGGGCTGGTTATCCATACTGTCATAGACACCACCACCATGTGTGGGCTGGTTATCTATACTGTCATAGACACCACCATGTGTGGGTTGGTTATCCATACTGTCATAGACACCACCATGTGTGGGTTGGTTATCTATACTGTCATAGACACCACCATGTGTGGGTTGGTTATCCATACTGTCATAGACACCACCATGTGTGGGTTGGTTATCCATACTGGCATATACACCACCACCATGTGTGGGTTGGTTATCCATACTGTCATAGACACCACCATGTGTGGGCTGGTTATCCATACTGTCATAGACACCACCACCATGTGTGTGGGTTGGTTATCCATACTGTCATAGACACCACCACCATGTGTGTGGGTTGGTTATCCATACTGTCATAGACACCACCATGTGTGTGGGTTGGTTATCTATACTGTCATAGACACCACCACCATGTGTGGGTTGGTTATCCATACTGTCATAGACACCACCACCATGTGTGGGTTGGTTATCTACTGTCATAGACACCACCATGTGTGTGGGTTGGTTATCTATACTGTCATAGACCACCACCATGTGTGGGTTGGTTATCTACTGTCATAGACACCACCACCATGTGTGGGTTGGTTATCTGTACTGTCATAGACACCACCATGTGTGGGTTGGTTATCCATACTGTCATAGACACCACCACCATGTGTGGGCTGGTTATCCATACTGTCATAGACACCACCACCATGTGTGGGTTGGTTATCTATACTGTCATAGACACCACCACCATGTGTGGGTTGGTTATCCATACTGTCATAGACACCACCACCATGTGTGGGTTGGTTATCTACTGTCATAGACACCACCACCATGTGTGGGTTGGTTATCTATACTGTCATAGACACCACCATGTGTGTGGGTTGGTTATCTATACTGTCATAGACACCACCATGTGTGGGGTTGGTTATCTACTGTCATAGACACCACCACCATGTGTGGGCTGGTTATCCATACTGTCATAGACACCACCATGTGTGGGGTTGGTTATCCATACTGTCATAGACACCACCACCATGTGTGGGTTGGTTATCTACTGTCATAGACACCACCATGTCTACTGTCATAGACACCACCATGTGTGGGGGTTGGTTATCTACTTATCACCACCTATATCTGTCATGTGTGGGTTGAGTCACACCACCATGTGTGGGTTGGTTATCTATACTGTCATAGACACCACCATGTGTGGGCTGGTTATCATACTGTCATAGACACCACCACCATGTGTGGGCTGGTTATCCATACTGTCATAGACACCACCATGTGTGGGTTGGTTATCCATACTGTCATAGACACCACCACCATGTGTGGGTTGGTTATCCATACTGTCATAGACACCACCACCATGTGTGGGTTGGTTATCCATACTGTCATAGACACCACCATGTGTGTGGGTTGGTTATCTACTGTCATAGACACCACCATGTGTGTGGGCTGGTTATCTATACTGTCATAGACACCACCACCATGTGTGGGTTGGTTATCTACTGTCATAGACACCACCATCATGTGTGGGTTGGTTATCTATACTGTCATAGACCACCACCATGTGTGGGTTGGTTATCTACTGTCATAGACACCACCACCATGTGTGGGTTGGTTATCTGTACTGTCATAGACACCACCATGTGTGGGCTGGTTATCCATACTGTCATAGACACCACCACCATGTGTGGTTTGGTTATCCATACTGTCATAGACACCACCACCATGTGTGGGTTGGTTATCTATACTGTCATAGACACCACCACCATGTGTGGGTTGGTTATCCATACTGTCATAGACACCACCACCATGTGTGGGTTGGTTATCTATACTGTCATAGACACCACCACCATGTGTGGGTTGGTTATCTATACTGTCATAGACACCACCACCATGTGTGGGTTGGTTATCTACTGTCATAGACACCACCACCATGTGTGGGCTGGTTATCCATACTGTCATAGACACCACCATGTGTGGGCTGGTTATCCATACTGTCATAGACACCACCACCATGTGTGGGTTGGTTATCTACTGTCATAGACACCACCATCGTGTGTGGGTTGGTTATCTACTGTCATAGACACCACCATCGTGTGTGGGTTGGTTATCTACTGTCATAGACACCACCGTGTGTGGGTTGGTTATCTACTGTCATAGACACCACCATGTGTGGGTTGATTATCTACTGTCATAGACACCACCGTGTGTGGGTTGGTTATCTATACTGTCATAGACACCACCATGTGTGGGCTGGTTATCTATACTGTCATAGACACCACCACCATGTGTGGGCTGGTTATCCATACTGTCATAGACACCACCATGTGTGGGTTGGTTATCCATACTGTCATAGACACCACCACCATGTGTGGGTTGGTTATCTACTGTCATAGACACCACCATTGTGTGTGGGTTGGTTATCTGTACTGTCATAGACACCACCATGTGTGGGCTGGTTATCCATACTGTCATAGACACCACCATGTGTGGGTTGGTTATCCATACTGTCATAGACACCACCGCCATGTGTGGGCTGGTTATCCATACTGTCATAGGCACCACCACCATGTGTGGGCTGGTTATCCATACTGTCATAGACACCACCATGTGTGGGCTGGTTATCCATACTGTCATAGACACCACCATGTGTGGGCTGGTTATCCATGTGTAGGTGTTGGTTATCCATACTGTCATAGACACCACCACCATGTGTGGGCTGGTTATCCATACTGTCATAGACACCACCATGTGTGGGCTGGTTATCCATACTGTCATAGACACCACCACCATGTGTGGGCTGGTTATCTATACTGTCATAGACACCACCATGTGTGGGCTGGTTATCTATACTGTCATAGACACCACCATGTGTGGGTTGTTTATCTATACTGTCATAGACACCACCACCATGTGTGGGTTGGTTATCTGTACTGTCATAGACACCACCACCATGTGTGGGTTGGTTATCTATACTGTCATAGACACCACCATGTGTGGGTTGGTTATCTACTGTCATAGACACCACCACCATGTGTGGGTTGGTTATCACTGTCATAGACACCCATCATGTGTGGGTTGGTTATCTGTACTGTCATAGACACCACCACCATGTGTGGGCTGGTTATCTATACTGTCATAGACACCATCCATACCACCATGTGTGGGCTGGTTATCTATACTGTCATAGACACCACCATGTGTGGGCTGGTTATCCATACTGTCATAGACACCACCATGTGTGGGTTGGTTATCCATACTGTCATAGACACCACCATCCTACTGACACCACCACCATGGGGTTGGTTATCTACTGTCATAGACACCACCATGTGTGGGTTGGTTATCTACTGTCATAGACACCACCACCATGTGTGGGTTGGTTATCTATACTGTCATAGACACCACCATGTGTGGGCTGGTTATCCATACTGTCATAGACACCACCACCATGTGTGGGTTGGTTATCCATACTGTCATAGACACCACCATGTGTGGGTTGGTTATCCATACTGTCATAGACACCACCACCATGTGTGGGTTGGTTATCCATACTGTCATAGACACCACCACCATGTCTGTCATAGACACCACCATCGTGTGTGGGTTGGTTATCTATACTGTCATAGACACCACCACCATGTGTGGGTTGGTTATCTACTGTCATAGACACCACCATGTGTGGGTTGGTTATCTATACTGTCATAGACACCACCATGTGTGGGTTGGTTATCTCTACTGTCATAGACACCACCACCATGTGTGGGTTGGTTATCTGTACTGTCATAGACACCACCACCATGTGTGGGCTGGTTATCACTGTCATAGACACCACCTGTGTGGGTTGGTTATCACTGTCATAGACACCACCATGTCATGTCATAGACACCACCGTGTGGGGTTGGTTATCTATACTGTCATAGACACCACCATGTGTGGGCTGGTTATCCATACTGTCATAGACACCACCACCATGTGTGGGCTGGTTATCCATACTGTCATAGACACCACCATGTGTGGGTTGGTTATCCATACTGTCATAGACACCACCACCATGTGTGGGTTGGTTATCTACTGTCATAGACACCACCATTGTGTGTGGGTTGGTTATCTGTACTGTCATAGACACCACCATGTGTGGGCTGGTTATCCATACCGTCATAGACACCACCATGTGTGAGCTGGTTATCCATACCGTCATAGACACCACCACCATGTGTGGGCTGGTTATCCATACTGTCATAGACACCACCATGTGTGGGCTGGTTATCCATACCGTCATAGACACCACCACCATGTGTGGGCTGGTTATCTATACTGTCATAGACACCACCATGTGTGGGCTGGTTATCTATACTGTCATAGACACCACCATGTGTGGGTTGGTTATCTACTGTCATAGACATCACCATCGTGTGGGGTTGGTTATCTGTACTGTCATAGACACCACCACCATGTGTGGGCTGGTTATCTATACTGTCATAGACACCACCATGTGTGGGTTGGTTATCTATACTGTCATAGACACCACCACCATGTGTGGGTTGGTTATCTACTGTCATAGACACCACCATCGTGTGTGGGTTGGTTATCTGTACTGTCATAGACACCACCACCATGTGTGGGCTGGTTATCTATACTGTTATCTGGTTATCTATACTGTCATAGACACCACCATGTGTGGGCTGGTTATCTATACTGTCATAGACACCACCACCATGTGTGGGCTGGTTATCTATACTGTCATAGACACCACCATGTGTGGGTTGGTTATCTACTGTCATAGACACCACCATCGTGTGTGGGTTGGTTATCTACTGTCATAGACACCACCATGTGTGGGTTGGTTATCTACTGTCATAGACACCACCATGTGTGGGTTGATTATCTACTGTCATAGACACCACCGTGTGTGGGTTGGTTATCTATACTGTCATAGACACCACCATGTGTGGGTTGGTTATCCATACTGTCATAGACACCACCATGTGTGGGCTGGTTATCCATACTGTCATAGACACCACCACCATGTGTGGGCTGGTTATCCATACTGTCATAGACACCACCATGTGTGGGCTGGTTATCCATACTGTCATAGACACCACCATGTGTGGGCTGGTTATCCATACTGTCATAGACACCACCATGTGTGGCTGGTTATCCATACTGTCATAGACACCACCACCATGTGTGGGCTGGTTATCCATACTGTCATAGACACCACCATGTGTGGGCTGGTTATCCATACTGTCATAGACACCACCACCATGTGTGGGCTGGTTATCTATACTGTCATAGACACCACCATGTGTGGGCTGGTTATCTATACTGTCATAGACACCACCATGTGTGGGTTGGTTATCTACTGTCATAGACACCACCATCGTGTGGGGTTGGTTATCTGTACTGTCATAGACACCACCACCATGTGTGGGTTGGTTATCTATACTGTCATAGACACCACCATGTGTGGGTTGGTTATCCATCATAGACACCACCACCATGTGGGGTTGGTTATCTACTGTCATAGACATCACCATCGTGTTGGCTGGTTATCTATATGTGGGTTGGTTATCTGTACTGTCATAGACACCACCACCATGTGTGGGCTGGTTATCTATACTGTCATAGACACCACCATGTGTGGGCTGGTTATCTATACTGTCATAGACACCACCATGTGTGGGCTGGTTATCTATACTGTCATAGACACCACCACCATGTGTGGGCATCTATACTGTCACACCACCACCATGTGTGGGTTGGTTATCCATACTGTCATAGACACCACCATCGTGTGTGGGTTGGTTATCTACTTTCATAGACACCACCTGTGTGGGTTGGTTATCTACTGTCATAGACACCACCATGTGTGGGTTGATTATCTACTGTCATAGACACCACCGTGTGTGGGTTGGTTATCTATACTGTCATAGACACCACCATGTGTGGGCTGGTTATCCATACTGTCATAGACACCACCACCATGTGTGGGCTGGTTATCCATACTGTCATAGACACCACCATGTGGGGTTGGTTATCCATACTGTCATAGACACCACCACCATGTGTGGGTTGGTTATCCATACTGTCATAGACACCACCACCATGTGTGGGTTGGTTATCCATACTGTCATAGACACCACCACCATGTGTGGGGTTGGTTATCTACTGTCATAGACACCACCACCATGTGTGGGTTGGTTATCTATACTGTCATAGACACCACCACCATGTGTGGGTTGGTTATCTACTGTCATAGACACCACCATCGTGTGTGGGTTGGTTATCTATACTGTCATAGACACCACCATGTGTGGGTTGGTTATCTACTGTCATAGACACCACCACCATGTGTGGGTTGGTTATCTGTACTGTCATAGACACCACCATCCATCTACTTTCATAGACACCACCTAGTGTGGGTTGGTTATCTACTGTCATAGACACCACCATGTGTGGGTTGATTATCTACTGTCATAGACACCACCGTGTGTGGGTTGGTTATCTATACTGTCATAGACACCACCATGTGTGGGCTGGTTATCCATACTGTCATAGACACCACCACCATGTGTGGGCTGGTTATCCATACTGTCATAGACACCACCATGTGTGGGTTGGTTATCCATACTGTCATAGACACCACCACCATGTGTGGGTTGGTTATCTACTGTCATAGACACCACCATTGTGTGTGGGTTGGTTATCTGTACTGTCATAGACACCACCATGTGTGGGCTGGTTATCCATACTGTCATAGACACCACCATGTGTGGGCTGGTTATCCATACTGTCATGTGTGGGCTGGTTATCCATACTGTCATAGACACCACCATGTGTGGGCTGGTTATCCATACTGTCATAGACACCACCACCATGTGTGGGCTGGTTATCTACTGTCATAGACACCACCATGTGTGGGCTGGTTATCTATACTGTCATAGACACCACCATGTGTGGGTTGGTTATCTACTGTCATAGACATCACCATCGTGTGTGGGTTGGTTATCTGTACTGTCATAGACACCACCACCATGTGTGGGCTGGTTATCTATACTGTCATAGACACCACCATGTGTGGGTTGGTTATCTACTGTCATAGACACCACCACCATGTGTGGGTTGGTTATCTACTGTCATAGACATCACCATCATGTGTGGGTTGGTTATCTGTACTGTCATAGACACCACCACCATGTGTGGGCTGGTTATCTATACTGTCATAGACGCCACCATGTGTGGGCTGGTTATCTATACTGTCATAGACACCACCATGTGTGGGCTGGTTATCTATACTGTCATAGACGCCACCACCATGTGTGGGCTGGTTATCTATACTGTCATAGACGCCACCACCATGTGTGGGTTGGTTATCCATACTGTCATAGACACCACCATCGTGTGTGGGTTGGTTATCTACTTTCATAGACACCACCTAGTGTGGGTTGGTTATCTACTGTCATAGACACCACCATGTGTGGGTTGATTATCTACTGTCATAGACACCACCGTGTGTGGGTTGGTTATCTATACTGTCATAGACACCACCATGTGTGGGTTGGTTATCCATACTGTCATAGACACCACCGCCATGTGTGGGCTGGTTATCCATACTGTCATAGGCACCACCACCATGTGTGGGCTGGTTATCCATACTGTCATAGACACCACCATGTGTGGGCTGGTTATCCATACTGTCATAGACACCACCATGTGTGGGCTGGTTATCCATACCGTCATAGACACCACCATGTGTGAGCTGGTTATCCATACCGTCATAGACACCACCACCATGTGTGGGCTGGTTATCCATACTGTCATAGACACCACCATGTGTGGGCTGGTTATCCATACCGTCATAGACACCACCACCATGTGTGGGCTGGTTATCTATACTGTCATAGACACCACCATGTGTGGGCTGGTTATCTATACTGTCATAGACACCACCATGTGTGGGTTGGTTATCTACTGTCATAGACATCACCATCGTGTGTGGGTTGGTTATCTGTCATAGACACCACCACCATGTGTGGGCTGGTTATCTATACTGTCATAGACACCACCATGTGTGGGTTGGTTATCTACTGTCATAGACACCACCACCATGTGTGGGTTGGTTATCTACTGTCATAGACATCACCATCGTGTGTGGGTTGGTTATCTGTACTGTCATAGACACCACCACCATGTGTGGGCTGGTTATCTATACTGTCATAGACGCCACCATGTGTGGGCTGGTTATCTATACTGTCATAGACACCACCATGTGTGGGCTGGTTATCTATACTGTCATAGACGCCACCACCATGTGTGGGCTGGTTATCTATACTGTCATAGACACCACCATGTGTGGGCTGGTTATCCACCCTGGTATTGTGGTCTGGCCAATCGTATTGCTCTGATTGTGCCTGTCCCCGCATTATGACATCATAGGCTGAACCAACGCTGGTCATTCATTAGTGGTTTGTAGTTCAAGATGGCGCCCTATTCTTGGGTTGCATCCCAGGAGTCCCATTGAGTAAGTCATTATGGTGTAGTTTATCAATGTTCCTCAAACTATGTAGGAATCAACAGCAGTGGATGACATGGAACCCCATGGATCAATAGATTCAATACCCCCATTGTACAAAGATATTGATGACATGGAATTTGTTTTTGTTTTTTTAAGCAAAGAAAACAATATTTATCTGACTATTGTGTTTAACACTTTGAATCATGTCTTTACAATATGTGTTTAAATGAATGTAGTGTATTATGGACACTTGCTCATCGATCATCTCATTCCAAAATTATATGGAGTTGGTCCCCCCTTTGCTGCTATAACAGCCTCCACTCTTCTGGGAACATTGCTGCTATAACAGCCTCCTCTCTTCTGGGAAGGATTTCCACTAGATGTTGGGACATTGCTGCTATAACAGCCTCCACTCTTCTGGGAAGGCTTTCCACTAGATGTTGGAACATTGCTGCTATAACAGCCTCTACTCTTCTGGGAAGGCTTTCCACTAGATGTTGGAACATTGCTGCTATAACAGCCTCTACTCTTCTGGGAAGGCTTTCCACTAGATGTTGGAACATTGCTGCTATAACAGCCTCTACTCTTCTGGGAAGGCTTTCCACTAGATGTTGGAACATTGCTGCTATAACAGCCTCTACTCTTCTGGGAAGGCTTTCCACTAGATGTTGGAACATTGCTGCTATAACAGCCTCCACTCTTCTGGGAAGGCTTTCCACTAGATGTTAGAACATTGCTGCTATAACAGCCTCTACTCTTCTGGGAAGGTTTTCCACTAGTTGTTGGAACATTACTGTGGGGACTTGCTTCCATTCAGCCACAAGAGCATTAGTGAGGTCGGTACTGATCTTGGGGGTGATTAGGCCTGGCTCGCAGTCGGCGTTCCAATTCTTCCCAAAGGTGTTTGGTGGGGTTGAGGTCAAGGCTCTGTGCAGGCCAGTCAAGTACTTCCACACCGATCTTGACTAACCATTTCTGTATGGACCTCCCTTGGTGCACAGGGGGCATTGTCATGCTGAAACAGGAAATGGCCTTCCTCAAACTGTTGCCACAAAGTTGGGGGCCCAAAATTGTCTAGAATGTCATTGTATGCTGTAGCGTTAAGATTTCTCTTCACTGGAAATAAGGTGCCTGAAACATGAAAAACAGCCACAGACCATTATTCCTCTTCCACCAAACTTTACAGTTGGCACTATGCATAGGGAAGATGGTGTTCTCCTGGCATCCGCCAAACCCAGATTTGTCCGTTGGACTGCCAGATGGTGAAGCATGATTCATCACTCCAGAGAACACGTTTCCACTGTCCCAGTGTCCAATGGCGGTGAGCTTTACACCACACCAGCCGACGCTTGGCATTGCGCATGGTGATCTTAGGCTTGTATGCGGCTGCTCGGCCATGGAAACCCACTTCTTGAAGGTCCCGACTAACAGTTCCTGTGCTGACGTTGCTTCCAGAGGCAGTTTGGAACTCGGTAGTGAGTGTTGCGACCGAGGACAGACGACTGTTACGAGCTACGAACTTCAGCACTCGACGGTCCCGTTCTGTGAGCTTGTGTGGCCTACCACTTTGCCGATGAGCCGTTGTTTCTCCTATACTTTTTCACTTCACAATAACAGCACTTACAGTTGACCGGGGCAGCTCTAGCAGGGCAGGAATTTGACGCATCCTATGACGGTGCCACATTGAATGTCACTGAGCTCTAAAGTAGGGGCCATTCTACTGCCAATGTTTGTCTATGGAGCTGTGTGCTCGATTTTATACAACTGCTTAGCAACAGTGTGTCTGAAATAGCTGGAATGTTGGAGTGTCCACATACCTTTGGCCATTTAGTGTATCTCCCATTGGTTGTTGGTGATGATTCTGCTATCAGAGATGATCTCCCATTGGTTGTTGGCGATCTAGCTGCTATCAGAGCTGATCTCCCATTGGTTGTTGGCGATCTAGCTGCTATCAGAGCTGATCTCCCATTGGTTGTTGGTGATCTAGCTGCTATCAGAGATGATCTCCCATTGGTTGTTGGTGATGATTCTGCTATCAGAGATGATCTCCCATTGGTTGTTGGCGATCTAGCTGCTATCAGAGATGATCTCCCATTGGTGGTTGGTGATCGAGCTGCTATCAGAGCTGATAACTTCCCCCATGGTGGTTGGTGACCTAGCTGATATCAGAGCTGATAACTTCCCCCATGGTGGTTGGTGACCTAGCTGATATCAGAGCTGATAACTTCCCCCATGGTGGTTGGTGACCTAGCTGATATCAGAGCTGATATCTTCCCCCATGGTGGTTGGTGACCTAGCTGATATCAGAGCTGATAACTTCCCCCATGGTGGTTGGTGACCTAGCTGATATCCTATCAGAGCTGATAACTTCCCCCATGGTGGTCTGTGACCATGTTCTCAACATTTCAGGCGTCTCAAATGGCACCCTATTCCCGATGTTATTGTGCACTACTTTTGACCAGGGCCCATTGGGTAGGGCACTATATGGGGGAGCCATTTGGGATATTGGCCACGGCTGCCTCATACTGTTGTTTTGATCACTCACCTCCTGCTGATACAGGATTGTATTCGTTAGGTATCCAACGGAAGACAACAGACGACTTGGACTTGTCCAATAATAACCGACTGGTTTTGTTTTCAGTTGAAAAATGTCCTCAATCATCGCCTGATCTCAATGTTTGTACATAAAATAAGTGATTGTAGGGCCTTTTCAACACATCTACAATGATGACCTGTCTCTCTGAGGATTTCAACCATAATGACCTGTCTCTCTGAGGATGGGTGAGGATTTCAACCATAATGATGACCTGTCTCTCTGAGGATTTCAACCATGATGACCTGTCTCTCTGAGGATGGGTGAGGATTTCAACCATAATGATGACCTGTCTCTCTGAGGATGGGTGAGGATTTCAACCATAATGATGACCTGTCTCTCTGAGGATGGGTGAGGATTTCAACCATAATGACCTGTCTCTCTGAGGATGGGTGAGGATTTCAACCATAATGACCTGTCTCTCTGAGGATGGGTGAGGATTTCAACCATGATGACCTGTCTCTCTGAGGATGGGTGAGGATTTCAACCATGATGACCTGTCTCTCTGAGGATTTCAACCATAATGACCTGTCTCTCTGAGGATGGGTGAGGATTTCAACCATAATGACCTGTCTCTCTGAGGATTTCAACCATAATGACCTGTCTCTCTGAGGATGGGTGAGGATTTCAACCATAATGACCTGTCTCTCTGAGGATGGGTGAGGATTTCAACCATGATGACCTGTCTCTCTGAGGATTTCAACCATGATGACCCGTCTCTCTGAGGATGGGTGAGGATTTCAACCATGATGACCTGTCTCTCTGAGGATGGGTGAGGATTTCAACCATGATGACCTGTCTCTCTGAGGATGGGTGAGGATTTCAACCATGATGACCTGTCTCTCTGAGGATGGGTGAGGATTTCAACCATGATGACCTGTCTCTCTGAGGATGGGTGAGGATTTCAACCATGATGACCTGTCTCTCTGAGGATGGGTGAGGATTTCAACCATGATGACCTGTCTCTCTGAGGATGGGTGAGGATTTCAACCATGATGACCTGTCTCTCTGAGGATGGGTGAGGATTTCAACCATAATGATGACCTGTCTCTCTGAGGATGGGTGAGGATTTCAACCATAATGACCTGTCTCTCTGAGGATTTCAACCATAATGACCCGTCTCTCTGAGGATGGGTGAGGATTTCAACCATGATGACCTGTCTCTCTCTGAGGATGGGTGAGGATTTCAACCATGATGATGACCTGTCTCTCTGAGGATTTCAACCATGATGACCCGTCTCTCTGAGGATTTCAACCATGATGACCCGTCTCTCTGAGGATTTCAACCATGATGACCCGTCTCTCTGAGGATTTCAACCATGATGACCCGTCTCTCTGAGGATGGGTGAGGATTTCAACCATGATGACCCGTCTCTCTGAGGATGGGTGAGGATTTCAACCATGATGACCTGTCTCTCTGAGGATGGGTGAGGATTTCAACCATGATGACCTGTCTCTCTCTGAGGATGGGTGAGGATTTCAACCATGATGATGACCTGTCTCTCTGAGGATGGGTGAGGATTTCAACCATGATGACCCGTCTCTCTGAGGATGGGTGAGGATTTCAACCATGATGACCTGTCTCTCTCTGAGGATGGGTGAGGATTTCAACCATGATGATGACCTGTCTCTCTGAGGATTTCAACCATGATGACCCGTCTCTCTGAGGATTTCAACCATGATGACCCGTCTCTCTGAGGATTTCAACCATGATGACCCGTCTCTCTGAGGATTTCAACCATGATGACCCGTCTCTCTGAGGATTTCAACCATGATGACCTGTCTCTCTCTGAGGATGGGTGAGGATTTCAACCATGATGACCTGTCTCTCTGAGGATGGGTGAGGATTTCAACCATGATGACCTGTCTCTCTGAGGATGGGTGAGGATTTCAACCATGATGACCTGTCTCTCTCTGAGGATGGGTGAGGATTTCAACCATGATGATGACCTGTCTCTCTCTGAGGATGGGTGAGGATTTCAACCATGATGATGACCCGTCTCTCTGAGGATTTCAACCATGATGATGACCTGTCTCTCTGAGGATTTCAACCATGATGACCCGTCTCTCTGAGGATTTCAACCATGATGACCCGTCTCTCTGAGGATTTCAACCATGATGACCCGTCTCTCTGAGGATGGGTGAGGATTTCAACCATGATGACCCGTCTCTCTGAGGATGGGTGAGGATTTCAACCATGATGATGACCTGTCTCTCTGAGGATGGGTGAGGATTTCAACCATGATGACCTGTCTCTCTCTGAGGATGGGTGAGGATTTCAACCATGATGACCTGTCTCTCTCTGAGGATGGGTGAGGATTTCAACCATGATGACCCGTCTCTCTGAGGATGGGTGAGGATTTCAACCATGATGACCCGTCTCTCTGAGGATGGGTGAGGATTCAACCATGGTTAAAAAAAAATGCACAATACTCTTGACCTTCTGAGGTCATACACCTCAGCAAGAACCTCTGCTGTCACTCCGTATCTGATTCTGCAGTCCTGACCTTAAGAGGAGTTGCCTTTCTGATCACAAAACAATCGCTAGTTGATGTGATGTTATGAAGGAAGTGGTGCTTCGATGTTTAAAGGGTTTCCGTCATATGTTATATTTTTATTTCTATTTGTTTTTCTTCCCGAAAATCTTGTATCCAGGTTATATTCAACTAGAAGACATTATCTGAAATGTGTGGAATGTAGAAGTTTACTACCATTAATGTTGGCCTAAGGCAAGTTGGCTTCTTTTCTGTCATCTATATTTTTTAAAATTATTATTCACTTTTGATACCGTGAAAACCTTTTCATTCAGAAAGATTAAAACATCGCAGTTTTGACAAAATAAAGTGTGGTGTTTTGCTTTCCGAGTGGTTTTAGCCCAAACGCTAAGGTCTCATGATATGATATGTAACGAATGTGAAACGGCTAGCTTAGTTAGCGGTGGTGCGCGCTACATTGCGTTTCAATCGGTGACGTCACTCGCTCTGAGACCTTGAAGTAGTGGTTCCTCTTGCTCTGCAAGGGCCGCGGCTTTTGTGGAGCGATGGGTAACGATGCTTCGTGGGTGACTGTTATTGATGTGTGCAGAGGATCCCTGGTTCGCGCCCGGGTATGGGCGAGGGGACGGTCTAAAGTTATACTGTTACAGATGCATCATGTAAAAAATAAATTCCTTTCAGAATTGCCTAATATCAATAAAGGTTATTTCCAACTAAAGTAATCATGTTAAAGTCCAGACTAGCAGACAGGGACGGGCCAAACTTGGTCTGGCTGACACGAGCTCTCCGAGTCTTCCCGACAGTGTGTAGTCACGAGGGTCACTACCCAGACTTCTTACTCCAGCCATATAGAATGATTGAGGCCTCTGGAGAACATAAGGCTGTTTTTTGAGGGCTTCTACCATTTTAAAGTAGTACTTCCAACTTTTTTGTTTGATCCCATGACCTTTATGAAATGAGTTACCTCAGCAGTCATTTAACATGACCTTTATGAAATGAGTTACCCTCAGCAGTCATTTAACATGACCTTTATGAAATGAGTTACCTCAGCAGTCAGTTAACATGACCTTTATGAAATGAGTTACCTCAGCAGTCAGTTAACATGACCTTTATGAAATAATGATGCCTTTGTGTTTTTTATTATTACATCAATTCTTATTTTCAGTGTTTATCCAAAAACCCTACAAAAACGCCATTAATTTTCCTCATAGCCTTTGTCCAACGAAACATGGCGGAGTTAATACCTACCCTAATAGGAACTACGGTCTATAGGGACGGCACAGATAGAACAATGAGCCAGATGGATAAATCTGAAGCATCCGGATGGCGTCTCCACTCACACCCAAATATGGTGATGAGAGGAAGCCCAGTGGCCAACAGTGGGAGAAGATGGATTTTGGCCGACATTCTGCTCATTTATGAAACATTTGATCTCGATGCAGTTTTCTGTTCCCAAAACTAGAATATGTTACGAACACAGTGGACTAAGTTTTGTACTATTTACCCTTTGCCAAAGTTTTTAACAAATGTGCGTTGTTTAGGCGTGGCAGGGAGAATATAGTTACTGCAGACGCGCACTTCAATCTCATGGACATTAAACATAGAGCAGCCGGAAGAACTCCGTGTTGAGTTGTCAGGCAAGGCCAGAACTAACACAGTACAGTGTGATATTAAGGTTAAAACTTGTTCTCCAATAGAAATCCCCAATCACACTTGTGCAGGTGATGTCATGGCGACCTTCATAGTTAAAGGTTAAGTAAATTTGTTTAAAATAAAAATCAGGGTCCAAAGATTATAGATATACTGAAAAGATAGATGTCTCTTCCCCCGAACAATGGGAGTCGTTGTTGTAAACTTATTTTGAATAGTCGAAGACGGTTGTGATGTCCACCGCCTGTATTCAATGTAGAGAAGCAACGTTTACTATCCTCATGACATGCATAGTCTGGAGATATAACGCTTTTTATTCTCTCACAGTTGCCAGAATGTCATCATACTTTTTCATAGGTACACTCGTAACAACTTAAGCATTACGAATCGTCTATTCGATCAAATAAACCTCACGTAGCAAATAAGCCATTAAATTTTTTGTTGTTGACCAAATTCGACACTCATTGACTTCCAAGACAAAAACGACATGTTGGATGGAGGGAAACAGATTGTCCGCTGAGTTTTCTTCCTCTGTCGGACGTGCGGTCCGTCATAACGAAGGTAATCCTTCGATATAAAGTTGTTGAAAATGTATCAGTTTCACGACGTTGGAGTAATACCATTGTTCACCTATTTAAGACATTTGCTCAAATATAGGTTGTGTCTTTATTTTTCGAGAAAATGAACAACTAAGGAATTGTTTTTTTCTTCACTTCTCTCATTTACTTCTCAAACCCCCCTTGGGGTTTGGTCTGTTCCAGGAAGTCTCGCGATATTACGCCTCTGGATTTAGAAACTCTGCGGTCAAACTGCCCAAAGCGAAGATTTTCCAAAAACGTCTTTCACGCTGGTTCGAAATGTCATTTCCTGCTCGCCGTACAGGAACTGCGTCTTCAGTGTTTTCTTACAGCGCCAAACGTGGGGTATATTTTTCATGTATTTTGGGGAAATAAAGTTGTCCAAAAACAGCATTTAACAGGCAACAGTAATAACACATAACACAATAAAATGGAGACAGAACACCGGACTAAAAAGGTAGGTGGTGTTCAATTTTATGGAAAACAAACCTAGCTAGCATGGTTAGCACACTAGCTTGCTAGCTAGCTATCAAAGATCCCGTTGTAACTGACCCATTCATATTCGCTAGGCTCCTTTAAATCACATTTTATTTGTCACTTACACATGGTTAGCAGATGTTAAATGCGACTGTAGCGAAATGTTTTAGTAGCCAAATATACCAATAATTAACTTACCCTATTCATCTGTGATGTAGCTTTGTATTTTGTTTGCAAATGAGAAAATCGTTTTGTTAGGCAGTTGAATAAACCACTTCACTTTTCCTTTTTGTAAAACACTTTTTGGGGTGTACTTTGTTTCCACAGAGATCCTATGGGGAGGAGGAGAAGTCCGGATCAGATCATCCATCTGAAGAGGATGACTATGTCCCATACGTACCTGTCAAAATCAGAAAGCATCAAATGGTTAGCACACAGTCTCCCTCTCCCTTTCTTATTCATCCCCTGGAAGTGTCAGATTGTGTGTGTGTGTGTGTGTGTGTGTGTGTGTGTGTGTGTGTGTGTGTGTGTGTGTGTGTGTGTGTGTGTGTGTGTGTGTGTGTGTGTGTGTGTGTGTGTGTGTGTGTGTGTGTGTGTGTGTGTGTATATGAGCCTGCAGCTGACAGACATGGATTAGCTTTGACTGGGCAGTGTCAGAATGATTTGTACTGTAGATCCACCAAACACAATGACCCATAACTTTCCTCCCTCCATCTCTCCTTCCCAATCAACCCTGTCACTCTGTGCCCCCCAGCAACAGAAGATGCTGCGTCTGCGAGGGAAGGTGGTAGAGGAGGAGCAGAAGGATAGTGGAGGAGAGCAGAGAGATGAGGACGAGGGTCTGGGACCACGCTCTAACGTCTCCCTGCTGGATCAACACCAGGTTCTCAAGGAAAAGGCCGAAGGTAAGTGGTACAGTAATAATTTCACAGTTAGAATTGGAATGATCATTGTTCAGTGTGGTGAATTATGGGGGTTTTTGTCAATGGGTAGTAGAAAACAGAAGGTCAAACCAGTTATGGATTCTTAAATGTATAATGATCTTGAGTTGTCTTTTTGCTTAAATGCTAAAATGTGTTTATGTCCACAGCTCGTAAAGAGTCAGCCAAGGAGAAGCAGCTGAAAGAAGAACAGAAGATTCTGCAGAGTGTGGCAGAGGGAAGAGGTAAGAGATGTTACTGTACATACTGACCCTGTAGAGGGGAGAGATGTTACTGTACATACTGACCCTGTAGAGGTGAGAGGTGTTACTGTACATACTGACCCTGTAGAGGTGAGAGATGTTACTGTACATACTGACCCTGTAGAGGGGAGAGGTGTTACTGTACATACTGACCCTGTAGAGGGGAGAGATGTTACTGTACATACTGACCCTGTAGAGGTGAGAGATGTTACTGTACATACTGACCCTGTAGAGGGGAGAAATGTTACTGTACATACTGACCCTGTAGAGGGGAGAGATGTTACTGTACATACTGACCCTGTAGAGAGAAGAGGTGAGAGGTGTTACTGTACATACTGACCCTGTAGAGGTGAGAGGTGTTACTGTACATACTGACCCTGTAGAGGTGAGAGATGTTACTGTACATACTGACCCTGTAGAGGTGAGAGGTGTTACTGTACATACTGACCCTGTAGAGGGGAGAGATGTTACTGTACATACTGACCCTGTAGAGGGAAGAGGTAAGAGGTGTTACTGTACATACTGACCCTGTAGAGGTGAGAGATGTTACTGTACATACTGACCCTGTAGAGGGGAGAGATGTTACTGTACATACTGACCCTGTAGAGGGGAGAGATGTTACTGTACATACTGACCCTGTAGAGGGGAGAGATGTTACTGTACATACTGACCCTGTAGAGGGAGAGATGTTACTGTACATACTGACCCTGTAGAGGGGAGAGATGTTACTGTACATACTGACCCTGTAGAGGGGAGAGATGTTACTGTACATACTGACCCTGTAGAGGGGAGAGGTGTTACTGTACATACTGACCCTGTAGAGGGGAGAGATGTTACTGTACATACTGACCCTGTAGAGGGGAGAGATGTTACTGTACATACTGACCCTGTAGAGGTGAGAGATGTTACTGTACATACTGACCCGGTAGAGAGAAGAGGTGAGAGGTGTTACTGTACATACTGACCCTGTAGAGGTGAGAGATGTTACTGTACATACTGACCCTGTAGAGAGAAGAGGTGAGAGGTGTTACTGTACATACTGACCCGGTAGAGAGAAGAGGTGAGAGGTGTTACTGTACATACTGACCCTGTAGAGGTGAGAGATGTTACTGTACATACTGACCCTGTAGAGGGGAGAGATGTTACTGTACATACTGACCCTGTAGAGGGGAGAGATGTTACTGTACATACTGACCCTGTAGAGGGGAGAGATGTTACTGTACATACTGACCCTGTAGAGGTGAGAGATGTTACTGTACATACTGACCCTGTAGAGGGGAGAGATGTTACTGTACATACTGACCCTGTAGAGGGGAGAGATGTTACTGTACATACTGACCCTGTAGAGGGGAGAGATGTTACTGTACATACTGACCCTGTCACTGTCAATGGGCCACTGTTATTCTAGTTCAGGTCCACTTCAAGAGTGGACAACACGGGCTGTGTTGCAGGCTTTTATTCCAGTCCAGCTCTAATCGGTTGTTTCTCTTTCAGCTCTCATGTCGGTGAAGGAAATGGCCAAAGGTATCATCTATGACGATCCCATCAAAACAAGGTGTGAGTCCAGATTCTAGAGGGTGACTGATAAGGGCTTACTTTGTGTTAAATTTACATTTACATTTAAGTCATTTTTAGCAGACGCTCTTATCCAGAGCGACTTACAAATTGGTGCATTCACCTTATGACATCCAGTGGAACAGCCACTTTACAATAGTGCATCTAAATCTTTTAAGGGGGGGGGTGAGAAGGATTACTTATCCTATCCTAGGTATTCCTTAAAGAGGTGGGGTTTCAGGTGTCTCCGGAAGGTGGTGATTGACTCCGCTGTCCTGACAGTTCCTACCACACACCACAATAAGCTGATGTGTTTCTGTGCTTGTGATTTGATGCATAACCTAACATGTGTAGTTCAGTTACTCTGCAGTACATCCAGTAGCAATACATTCTATACCGAACTAAAATAGAAAAGCAACATGGATCCATTTCTAAGATTTTTACTGAGTTACAGTTCGTATGAGAAAATCAGTCAGTTGAAATACGTTAATTAGGCCCTAATCTATGGATTTCACATGACAGAGTAGGGGCGCAGTCACAGGTCCCACCCACGGGGGAGCCAGGCCCAGCCAATCAGAATGAGTTTTTCTACACAAAAGGAGTTTTTTTTACTGACAGAAATAGTCTTTAGCACCCCTCCCTCCCCCCTCTGACCATCCCATATGTGAAGAACCCGGATGTGGAGGTCCTGGACTGGTGTGGTAACAACGTGGTCTGTGGTTGTGAGGCCGGTTGGACGTACTGCCAAATTCTCTAAAACGATGTTGTAGGCGGCTTATGGTAGAGAAATAAACATTAAATTATCTGGAAGCAGCTCTTGCTGTCATTCCTGCAGTCATCATGCCAATTGCACGCTCCGTCAACTTGAGCCGACAGCAGCATTCTGTTGTGTGACAAAACTGCACATTTTAAAGTGGCCTTTTACTGTCCCCAGCACAAGGTGCACCTGTGTGATAATCATGATGTTCAATCAGCTTCTTTGATATGCCACACCTGTCAGGCGGATGTTAACAAATTTGTGCAGAAAATTTGAGAGAAATGAGCTTTATCTGCATATGGAACATTTCTGGTATCTTTTATTTCAGTTCATGAAACATGAGACCAACACTTTACATGTTGTGTTTATATTTATGTTCAGTGTAAAATCTACAGTAAAGATAACGTTAATGTTGTTGTTCTATATAGTTGGTTGGCTCCACGGTACATCCTGAACATGCCCCCAGCGAGACACGACCGCGTCAGGAAGAAGTACCACATCCTGGTTGACGGTGACGGTATCCCTCCGCCGATCAAGAGCTTCAGGGAGATGAAGTTCCCACAGGGTGAGAGACACCACACACACTATGTTCCCACAGGGTGAGAGACACCACACACACAGACACACACACTATGTTCCCACAGGGTGAGAGACACCACACACACAGACACACACACACTATGTTCCCACAGGGTGAGAGACACCACACACACAGACACACACACACTATGTTCCCACAGGGTGAGAGACACCACACACACAGACACACACACACTATGTTCCCACAGGGTGAGAGACACCACACACACAGACACACACACACTATGTTCCCACAGGGTGAGAGACACCACACACACACACTATGTTCCCACGGGGTGAGAGACACCACACACACACACTATGTTCCCACGGGGTGAGAGACACCACACACACAGACACACACACACTATGTTCCCACAGGGTGAGAGACACCACACACACAGACACACACACACTACGTTCCCACGGGGTGAGAGACACCACACACACAGACACACACACACTATGTTCCCACAGGGTGAGAGACACCACACACACAGACACACACACACTATGTTCCCACGGGGTGAGAGACACCACACACACAGACACACACACACTATGTTCCCACAGGGTGAGAGACACCACACACACAGACACACACACACTATGTTCCCACAGGGTGAGAGACACCACACACACAGACACACACACTATGTTCCCACGGGGTGAGAGACACCACACACACAGACACACACACACTATGTTCCCACAGGGTGAGAGACACCACACACACAGACACACACACACTATGTTCCCACAGGGTGAGAGACACCACACACACAGACACACACACACTATGTTCCCACAGGGTGAGAGACACCACACACACAGACACACACACACTATGTTCCCACAGGGTGAGAGACACCACACACACAGACACACACACACTATGTTCCCACGGGGTGAGAGACACCACACACACAGACACACACACACTATGTTCCCACAGGGTGAGAGACACCACACACACAGACACACACACACTATGTTCCCACGGGGTGAGAGACACCACACACACAGACACACACACACTATGTTCCCACGGGGTGAGAGACACCACACACACAGACACACACACACTATGTTCCCACGGGGTGAGAGACACCACACACACAGACACACACACACTATGTTCCCACGGGGTGAGAGACACCACACACACAGACACACACACACTATGTTCCCACAGGGTGAGAGACACCACACACACAGACACACACACACTATGTTCCCACAGGGTGAGAGACACCACACACACACACTACGTTCCCACAGGGTGAGAGACACCACACACACAGACACACACACACTATGTTCCCACAGGGTGAGAGACACCACACACACACACTACGTTCCCACAGGGTGAGAGACACCACACACACACACTACGTTCCCACGGGGTGAGAGACACCACACACACAGACACACACACACTATGTTCCCACAGGGTGAGAGACACCACACACACAGACACACACACACTATGTTCCCACAGGGTGAGAGACACCACACACACAGACACACACACACTATGTTCCCACGGGGTGAGAGACACCACACACACAGACACACACACACTATGTTCCCACGGGGTGAGAGACACCACACACACTACGTTCCCACAGGGTGAGAGACACCACACACACAGACACACACACACTATGTTCCCACGGGGTGAGAGACACCACACACACAGACACACACACACTATGTTCCCACAGGGTGAGAGACACCACACACACAGACACACACACACTATGTTCCCACGGGGTGAGAGACACCACACACACAGACACACACACACTATGTTCCCACAGGGTGAGACACCACACACACTATGTTCTCACAGGGTGAGAGACACCACACACACAGACACACACACTATGTTCCCACAGGGTGAGAGACACCACACACACAGACACACACACTATGTTCCCACAGGGTGAGAGACACCACACACACAGACACACACACACTATGTTCCCACGGGGTGAGAGACACCACACACACAGACACACACACACTATGTTCCCACAGGGTGAGAGACACCACACACACAGACACACACACACTATGTTCCCACGGGTGAGAGACACCACACACACAGACACACACACACTATGTTCCCACAGGGTGAGACACCACACACACAGACACACACACACTATGTTCCCACAGGGTGAGACACCACACACACAGACACACACACACTATGTTCCCACGGGGTGAGAGACACCACACACACAGACACACACACACTATGTTCCCACGGGGTGAGAGACACCACACACACAGACACACACACTATGTTCCCACAGGGTGAGAGACACCACACACACAGACACACACACACTATGTTCCCACGGGGTGAGAGACACCACACACACACTAAGTTCCCACAGGGTGAGAGACACCACACACACAGACACACACACACTATGTTCCCACGGGGTGAGAGACACCACACACACAGACACACACACACTATGTTCCCACAGGGTGAGAGACACCACACACACAGACACACACACACTATGTTCCCACAGGGTGAGAGACACCACACACAGACACACACACACTATGTTCCCACGGGGTGAGAGACACCACACACACAGACACACACACACTATGTTCCCACGGGTGAGAGACACCACACACACAGACACACACACACTATGTTCCCACAGGGTGAGAGACACCACACACACAGACACACACACACTATGTTCCCACAGGGTGAGAGACACCACACACACAGACACACACACACTATGTTCCCACAGGGTGAGAGACACCACACACACAGACACACACACTATGTTCCCACAGGGTGAGAGACACCACACACACAGACACACACACACTATGTTCCCACGGGGTGAGAGACACCACACACACACACTACGTTCCCACAGGGTGAGACACCACACACACAGACACACACACACTATGTTCCCACGGGGTGAGAGACACCACACACACAGACACACACACACTATGTTCCCACAGGGTGAGAGACACCACACACACAGACACACACACACTATGTTCCCACGGGGTGAGAGACACCACACACACAGACACACACACACTATGTTCCCACGGGGTGAGAGACACCACACACACAGACACACACACACTATGTTCCCACGGGGTGAGAGACACCACACACACAGACACACACACACTATGTTCCCACGGGGTGAGAGACACCACACACACAGACACACACACACTATGTTCCCACAGGGTGAGAGACACCACACACACAGACACACACACACTATGTTCCCACGGGGTGAGAGACACCACACACACAGACACACACACTATGTTCCCACGGGGTGAGAGACACCACACACACAGACACACACACACTATGTTCCCACGGGGTGAGAGACACCACACACACAGACACACACACTATGTTCCCACGGGGTGAGAGACACCACACACACAGACACACACACACTATGTTCCCACAGGGTGAGAGACACCACACACACAGACACACACACACTATGTTCCCACAGGGTGAGACACCACACACACAGACACACACACACTATGTTCCCACAGGGTGAGACACCACACACACAGACACACACACACTATGTTCCCACGGGGTGAGAGACACCACACACACAGACACACACACACTATGTTCCCACAGGGTGAGACACCACACACACAGACACACACACACTATGTTCCCACAGGGTGAGACACCACACACACAGACACACACACACTATGTTCCCACGGGGTGAGAGACACCACACACACAGACACACACACACTATGTTCTCACAGGGTGAGAGACAACACACACACACAGACACTATGTTCTCACAGGGTGAGAGACAACACACACACACAGACACTATGTTCTCACAGGGTGAGAGACAACACACACACACAGACACTATGTTCTCACAGGGTGAGAGACAACACACACACACAGACACTATGTTCCCACAGGGTGAGAGACACCACACACACAGACACACACACACTATGTTCCCACGGGGTGAGAGACACCACACACACAGACACACACACACTATGTTCCCACGGGGTGAGAGACACCACACACACAGACACACACACACTATGTTCCCACGGGGTGAGAGACACCACACACACACACTACGTTCCCACAGGGTGAGAGACACCACACACACAGACACACACACACTATGTTCCCACGGGGTGAGAGACACCACACACACACACTACGTTCCCACAGGGTGAGAGACACCACACACACAGACACACACACACTATGTTCCCACAGGGTGAGAGACACCACACACAGACACACACACTATGTTCCCACGGGGTGAGAGACACCACACACACAGACACACACACACTATGTTCCCACGGGGTGAGAGACACCACACACACAGACACACACACACTATGTTCCCACAGGGTGAGAGACACCACACACACAGACACACACACACTATGTTCCCACAGGGTGAGACACCACACACACAGACACACACACACTATGTTCCCACAGGGTGAGACACCACACACACAGACACACACACACTATGTTCCCACGGGGTGAGAGACACCACACACACAGACACACACACACTATGTTCCCACAGGGTGAGACACCACACACACAGACACACACACACTATGTTCCCACAGGGTGAGACACCACACACACAGACACACACACACTATGTTCCCACGGGGTGAGAGACACCACACACACAGACACACACACACTATGTTCCCACAGGGTGAGACACCACACACACAGACACACACACACTATGTTCCCACGGGGTGAGAGACACCACACACACAGACACACACACACTATGTTCCCACGGGGTGAGAGACACCACACACACAGACACACACACACTATGTTCCCACGGGGTGAGAGACACCACACACACAGACACACACACACTATGTTCCCACAGGGTGAGACACCACACACACAGACACACACACACTATGTTCCCACGGGGTGAGAGACACCACACACACAGACACACACACACTATGTTCTCACAGGGTGAGACACCACACACACTATGTTCTCACAGGGTGAGAGACAACACACACACACAGACACTATGTTCTCACAGGGTGAGAGACAACACACACACACAGACACTATGTTCTCACAGGGTGAGAGACACCACACACACACAGACACACTATGTTCTCACAGGGTGAGAGACAACACACACACACAGACACTGTTCTCACAGGGTGAGAGACAACACACACACACAGACACTATGTTCTCACAGGGTGAGAGACAACACACACACACAGACACTATGTTCTCACAGGGTGAGAGACAACACACACACACAGACACACTATGTTCTCACAGGGTGAGAGACAACACACACACACAGACACTATGTTCTCACAGGGTGAGAGACAACACACACACACAGACACTATGTTCTCACAGGGTGAGAGACAACACACACACACAGACACTATGTTCCCACAGGGTGAGAGACAACACACACACACAGACACTATGTTCTCACAGGGTGAGAGACAACACACACACACAGACACTATGTTCTCACAGGGTGAGAGACAACACACACACACAGACACTATGTTCTCACAGGGTGAGAGACAACACACACACACAGACACTATGTTCTCACAGGGTGAGAGACAACACACACACACAGACACTATGTTCTCACAGGGTGAGAGACAACACACACACACAGACACTATGTTCTCACAGGGTGAGAGACACCAGACACACACAGACACACACACTATGTTCTCACAGGGTGAGAGACACCACACACACACACACACACACACACTATGTTCGCACAGGGTGAGACACCAGACACACACACTATGTTCTCACAGGGTGAGAGACACCACACACACTACGTTCCCACAGGGTGAGAGACACCACACACACACACTATGTTCTCACAGGGTGAGCGACACCAGACACACACACACTACGTTCCCACAGGGTGAGAGACACCAGACACACACACACTACGTTCCCACAGGGTGAGAGACACCAGACACACACACACTATGTTCCCACAGGGTGAGACACACACACTACGTTCCCACATGTTGAGAGACACCACACACACACATAATAAAGTGGTGATATGTTTTTGTAGTGGTTAAAAATGATTGACTAGTCACTCAGTCCCCAACCCTCTTTCACCATGTGTTTGCAGCCATCTTGAAAGGTCTGAAAAAGAAGGGGATTGTTCACCCTACACCCATTCAAATCCAGGGAATTCCAACCATGTAAGTACAGCAGTTAACCACTGATGAAGTTCCTTACAATGTCAACAGGATTTCTGGCCGTACAAAGATATACGATGTTTAACTGGCTTCTCATTGGTTGTCTTGGCTTCTCGCTCCGTTACTGTAAAGCTCTAAAACAATTCTAGTAAAAAGGGTTATATCAATATGATGTGATTGGTTGGTTGGTTGGTTATATCAATATGATGTGATTGGTTGGTTGGTTATATCAGTATGATGTGATTGGTTGGTTGGTTATATCAATATGATGTGATTGGTTGGTTGGTTATATCAATATGATATGATTGGTTGGTTGGTTATATCAATAGGATGTGATTGGTTGGTTATATCAATAGGATGTGATTGGTTGGTTGGTTATATCAATAGGATGTGATTGGTTGGTTATATCAATATGATGTGATTGGTTGGTTGGTTATATCAATATGATGTGATTGGTTGGTTGGTTATATCAATATGATGTGATTGGTTGGTTGGTTATATCAATATGATGTGATTGGTTGGTTGGTTATATCAATATGATGTGATTGGTTGGTTGGTTATATCAATATGATGTGATTGGTTGGTTGGTTATATCAATATGATGTGATTGGTTGGTTGGTTATATCAATATGATGTGATTGGTTGGTTGGTTATATCAATATGATGTGATTGGTTGGTTGGTTATATCAATATGATGTGATTGGTTGGTTGGCTATATCAATATGATGTGATTGGTTGGTTGGCTATATCAATATGATGTGATTGGTTGGCTATATCAATATGATGTGATTGGTTGGTTATATCAATATGATGTGAGTGGTTGGTTATATCAATATGATGTGATTGGTTGGTTGGTTATATCAATAGGATGTGATTGGTTGGTTGGTTGGTTATATCAATATGATGTGATTGGTTGGTTGGTTGGTTATATCAATATGATGTGATTGGTTGGTTGGTTATATCAATATGATGTGATTGGTTGGTTGGTTGGTTATATCAATATGATGTGATTGGTTGGTTGGTTATATCAATATGATGTGATTGGTTGGTTGGTTATATCAATATGATGTGATTGGTTGGTTATATCAATATGATGTGGTTGGTTGGTTGGTTATATCAATATGATGTGGTTGGTTGGTTGGTTATATCAATAGGATGTGATTGGTTGGTTGGTTATATCAATAGGATGTGATTGGTTGGTTGGTTATATCAATATGATATGATTGGTTGGTTATATCAATATGATGTGATTGGTTGGTTGGTTATATCAATATGATATGATTGGTTGGTTATATCAATAGGATGTGATTGGTTGGTTGGTTATATCAATAGGATGTGATTGGTTGGTTGGTTATATCAATAGGATGTGATTGGTTGGTTGGTTATATCAATATGATGTGATTGGTTGGTTGGTTATATCAATATGATGTGATTGGTTGGTTGGTTATATCAATATGATGTGATTGGTTGGTTGATTGGTTATATCAATATGATGTGATTGGTTGGTTGGTTATATCAATATGATGTGATTGGTTGGTTGGTTATATCAATATGATGTGATTGGTTGGTTATATCAATATGATGTGATTGGTTGGTTGGTTGGTTATATCAATATGATGTGATTGGTTGGTTGGTTATATCAATATGATGTGATTGGTTGGTTGGTTATATCAATATGATGTGATTGGTTGGTTATATCAATAGGATGTGATTGGTTGGTTATATCAATATGATGTGATTGGTTGATTGGTTATATCAATATGATGTGATTGGTTGATTGGTTATATCAATATGATGTGATTGGTTGGTTGGCTATATTAATATGATGTGATTGGTTGGTTATATCAATATGATGTGATTGGTTGGTTGGTTATATCAATATGATGTGATTGGTTGGTTGGTTATATCAATAGGATGTGATTGGTTGGTTGGTTATATCAATAGGATGTGATTGGTTGGTTATATCAATATGATGTGATTGGTTGATTGGTTATATCAATATGATGTGATTGGTTGGTTATATCAATATGTGATTGGTTGGTTGGCTATATCAATATGATGTGATTGGTTGGTTATATCAATATGTGATTGGTTGGTTGGTTATATCAATATGATGTGATTGGTTGGTTGGTTATATCAATATGATGTGATTGGTTGGCTATATCAATATGTGATTGGTTGGTTGGTTATATCAATATGATGTGATTGGTTGGTTGGTTATATCAATAGGATGTGATTGGTTGGTTGGTTATATCAATATGTGATTGGTTGGTTATATCAATAGGATGTGATTGGTTGGTTATATCAATACGATGTGATTGGTTGGTTGGTTATATCAATATGTGATTGGTTGGTTATATCAATAGGATGTGATTGGTTGGCTATATCAATACGATATGATTGGTTGGTTGGCTATATCAATACGATTTGATTGGTTGGTTGGCTATATCAACAGGATATAATTGATTGGTTTCCTCTCTGTGTGTGTTCAGTCTCTCAGGCCGGGATATGATCGGTATCGCCTTCACAGGTTCAGGGAAGACTCTGGTGTTCACCCTCCCCATCATCATGTTCTCTCTGGAGCAAGAGAAGAAACTGCCCTTCTGTAAGAGTGAAGGGCCCTACGGTCTCATCATCTGTCCCTCAGTAAGTCCTTCACACTGTAATGTTATGATAGAGGTTAGAGAAGAAACTTGTTGGCTCAACAGACCCACACCATCATAGAATACTACTGTAATGTTTCTGATGTCCCTCTCCCTACAGAGAGAGTTGGCTAAACAGACCATCATATAATACTACTGTAATGTTTCTGATGTCCCTCTCCTCTCCCTACAGAGAGAGTTGGCTAAACAGACCATCATATAATACTACTGTAATGTTTCTGATGTCCCTCTCCTCTCCCTACAGAGAGAGTTGGCTAAACAGACCATCATATAATACTACTGTAATGTTTCTGATGTCCCTCTCCTCTCCCTACAGAGAGAGTTGGCTAAACAGACCCACACCATCATAGAATACTACTGTAAGCTGCTGGAGGAAGAAGGGGCTCCACATATGAGATCAGTCCTCTGTATAGGAGGCATGTCTGTCAAAGACCAGATGGAGGTGGTCAAACAGTAAGTACTCTGAACCAGTCAGCCAGTCAGCTAGTCAACTAGTCAGCCAGCCAGCCAGCCAGCCAGTCAGCCAGCCAGCTAGTCAGCCAGCCAACCAGTCAGAAAGTCATCTAGTCAGCCAGTCAACTAGACAGCCAGTCAACTAGTCAGCCAGTCAACTAGTCAGCCAGCTAGTCAGTCAGCCAGCCAGCCAGCCAGCCAGCTAGTCAGCCAGTCAGCCAGTCAACTAGTCAGCCAGCTAGTCAGTCAGCCAGCCAGCTAGTCAGCCAACCAGCCAGAAAGTCTGCTAGTCAGTCAGCCAGCTAGTCAGCCAGTCAACCAGTCAGCCAGTCAACTAGTCAACCAGTCAACTAGTCAGCCAGCCAGTCAACTAGTCAGCCAGCTTGTCAGTCAGCTAGTCATTCAGCCAGCCAGCTTGTCAGCCAGCCAGTCAGCAAGTCAGCCAGCCAGCTAGTCAGTCAGCCAGCCAGCTTGTCAGCCAGCCAGTCAGCAAGTCAGCCAGCCAGTCAGCAAGTCAGCCAGTCAGCAAGTCAGCCAGCCAGCCAGCTTGTCAGCCAGCCAGCTAGCTAGTCAGTCAGCCAGCCAGCTTGTCAGCCAGCCAGCTAGCCAGCAAGTCAGCCAGCTAGTCAGCCAGCGAGCCAGCTTGTCAGCTAGCCAGCCAGTCAGCAAGTCAGCCAGTTAACTTGTCAGCAGTCAGTCAGCTGTGTGAGGGCCAGTTTGACCCCTGACCCTGTTGAAATCTGTGTTTTGTAGTGGTGTCCACATGATGGTGGCGACCCCCGGCCGTCTGATGGACCTACTGCAGAAGAAGATGATCAGTCTGGATATCTGTCGTTATCTGGCTCTAGACGAGGCTGACCGAATGATAGACATGGGCTTCGAAGAAGACATCAGAACTATCTTCTCCTACTTTAAGGTACGGATATAAACTGGTTTGAACCAGTTCTGGACACGAGGGGGCATTTTAACCCCAGATCGCTCCTGAACACATTACAACATATCACTGTTTCTGTGTAGTGACGACTAGTGGTATGTTTTCGAACTGAACCAAACAGCAATGCTCTTAACATCACCCTTGACTCTGTACCGTAACACCCTGTATAGAGCCTCCACATTGACTCTGTACTGTAACACCCTGTATATAGCCTCCACATTGACTCTGTACTGGTACCCCCTGTATATAGCCTCCACATTGACTCTGTACTGGTACCCCCTGTATATAGCCTCCACATTGACTCTGTACTGGTACCCCCTGTATATAGCCTCCACATTGACTCTGTACCGGTACCCCCTGTATATAGCCTCCACATTGACTCTGTACCGTAACACCCTGTATATAGCCTCCACATTGACTCTGTACCGGTACCCCCTGTATATAACCTCCACATTGAATCTGTACCAGTACCCCCTGTATATAGCCTCCACATTGACTCTGTACCGTAACACCCTGTATATAGCCTCCACATTGACTCTGTACCGTAACACCCTGTATATAGCCTCCACATTGACTCTGTACCGGTACCCCCTGTATATAGCCTCCACATTGACTCTGTACTGGTACCCTCTGTATATAGCCTCCACATTGACTCTGTACTGGTACTCCCTGTATATAGCCTCCACATTGACTCTGTACCGGTACCCCCTGTATATAGCTTCCACATTGACTCTGTACTGGTACCCTCTGTATATAGCCTCCACATTGACTCTGTACTGGTACTCCCTGTATATAGCCTCCACATTGACTCTGTACCGGTACCCCCTGTATATAGCCTCCACATTGACTCTGTACTGGTACTCCCTGTATATAGCCTCCACATTGACTCTGTACTGGTACCCCCTGTATATAGCCTCCACATTGACTCTGTACTGGTACCCCCTGTATATAGCCTCCACATTGACTCTGTACTGGTACTCCCTGTATATAGCCTCCACATTGACTCTGTACTGGTACCCCCTGTATATAGTCTCCACATTGACTCTGTACCGTAACACCCTGTATATAGCCTCCACATTGACTCTGTACCGGTACCCCCTGTATATAGCCTCCACATTGACTCTGTACCGGTACCCCCTGTATATAGCCTCCACATTGACTCTGGTACCGTAATACCCTGTATATAGTCTCCACATTGACTCTGGTACCGTAATACCCTGTATATAGTCTCCACATTGACTCTGGTACCGTAATACCCTGTATATAGTCTCCACATTGACTCTGGTACCGTAATACCCTGTATATAGTCTCCACATTGACTCTGGTACCGTAATACCCTGTATATAGCCTCCACATTGACTCTGTACCGTAATACCCTGTATATAGCCTCCACATTGACTCTGTACCGTAACACCCTGTATATAGCCTCCACATTGACTCTGTACCGGTACCCCCTGTATATAGACTCCACATTGACTCTGTACCGGTACCCCCTGTATATAGCCTCCACATTGACTCTGTACCGTAATACCCTGTATATAGCCTCCACATTGACTCTGTACCGGTACCCCATGTATATAGCCTCCACATTGACTCTGTACCGTAATACCCTGTATATAGCCTCCACATTGACTCTGTACCGGTACCCCCTGTATATAGCCTACACATTGACTCTGTACCGGTACCCCCTGTATATAGCCTCCACATTGACTCTGTACCGGTACCCCTGTATATAGCCTCCACATTGACTCTGTACCGGTACCCCTGTATATAGCCTCCACATTGACTCTGTACCGGTACCCCTGTATATAGCCTCCACATTGACTCTGTACTGGTACCCCCTGTATATAGCCTCCACATTGACTCTGTACCGGTACCCCCTGTATATAGCCTCCACATTGACTCTGTACTGGTACACCCTGTATATAGCCTCCACATTGACTCTGTACTGGTACCCCCTGTATATAGCCTCCACATTGACTCTGGTACCCCCTGTATATAGCCTCCACATTGACTCTGTACCAGTACCCCCTGTATATAGCCTCCACATTGACTCTGTACTGGTACCCCCTGTATATAGCCTCCACATTGACTCTGTACCAGTACCCCCTGTATATAGCCTCCACATTGACTCTGTACCGGTACCCCCTGTATATAGCCTCCACATTGACTCTGTACTGGTACCCCCTGTATATAGCCTCCACATTGACTCTGTACTTATGATTATTTTTTACACTAAGTTCTATCTATACCTGTTGTATTCAGCACGTGTGAATCAAATTTGATTTGATTTGCAGGGCCAGAGACAAACTCTTCTGTTTAGTGCGACCATGCCCAAGAAGATCCAGAACTTTGCCAAGAGTGCCCTGGTCAAACCCATCACCATCAACGTGGGCCGGGCCGGCGCTGCCAGCCTGGACGTCATTCAGGTACAACACACCAGCAGAAAAATATCCGTCCCAAATACTGTAGCACCCTCTTCTCTATATAGTGCACTACCTGGTTTAAAATAGTGCACTGCCTGGCCTAAAGTAGTGCCCTGCCTGGTCTAGGTAGTACACTGCCTGGTTTAAAGTAGTGCCCTGCCTGGTCTAGGTAGTACCCTGCCTGGTTTAAAGTAGTGCACTGCCTGGTTTAAAGTAGCGCCCTGCCTGGTTTAAAGTAGTGCACTACCTGGCCTAAAGTAGTGCCCTGCCTGGCCTAAAGTAGTGCCCTGCCTGGCCTAAAGTAGTGCCCTGCCTGGCCTAAAGTAGTGCCCTGCCTGGCCTAAAGTAGTGCCCTGCCTGGCCTAAAGTAGTGCACTATATGGGGAGTAGGGTACAATTTGGGACGCACACTAATAACTTCCTTTAAAGCAGGTTTTCACAGGAATATCTTAAATGAAATAGGTTTTGTGTACTTTTGCCACTGACTGCAAATTGACTTTTTTATATATATATTATTATTATAATGCTTACATTGATTGTTTTTCCATGATTGAATTTCAGGAAGTGGAGTATGTGAAGGAAGAGGCTAAGATGGTTTACCTGCTGGAGTGTCTACAGAAGACCCCTCCTCCGGTTAGTAACAACCCCTCCTCCTCTGGTTAGTAACAACCCCTCCTCTGGTTAGTAACAACCCCTCCTCCTCTGGTTAGTAACAACCCCTCCTCCTCTGGTTAGTAACAACCCCTCCTCCTCTGGTTAGTAACAACCCCTCCTCTGGTTAGTAACAACCCCTCCCCCTCTGGTTAGTAACAACCCCTCCTCCTCTGGTTAGTAACAACCCCTCCTCCTCTGGTTAGTAACAACCCCTCCTCCTCTGGTTAGTAACAACCCCTCCTCCTCTGGTTAGTAACAACCCCTCCTCTGGTTAGTAACAACCCCTCCTCCTCTGGTTAGTAACAGCCCCTCCTCTGGTTAGTAACAACCCCTCCTCCGGTTAGTAACAACCCCTCCTCCTCTGGTTAGTAACAACCCCTCCTCTGGTTAGTAACAGCCCCTCCTCTGGTTAGTAACAGCCCCTCCTCCGGTTAGTAACAACCCCTCCTCTGGTTAGTAACAACCCCTCCTCTGGTTAGTAACAACCCCTGCTCTGGTTAGTAACAACCCCTCCTCTGGTTAGTAACAACCCCTCCTCTGGTTAGTAACAACCCCTCCTCTGGTTAGTAACAACCCCTCCTCTGGTTAGTAACAACCCCTCCTCTGGTTAGTAACAACCCCTCCTCCTCTGGTTAGTAACAACCCCTCCTCCTCTGGTTAGTAACAACCCCTCCTCCTCTGGTTAGTAACAACCCCTCCTCCTCTGGTTAGTAACAGCCCCTCCTCCTCTGGTTAGTAACAACCCCTCCTCTGGTTAGTAACAACCCCTCCTCCTCTGGTTAGTAACAACCCCTCCTCCTCTGGTTAGTAACAACCCCTCCTCCTCTGGTTAGTAACAACCCCTCCTCCTCCGGTTAGTAACAACCCCTCCTCCTCCGGTTAGTAACAGCCCCTCCTCCTCCGGTTAGTAACAGCCCCTCCTCCTCCGGTTAGTAACAGCCCCTCCTCCTCCGGTTAGTAACAGCCCCTCCTCTGGTTAGTAACAACCCCTCCTCTGGTTAGTAACAACCCCTCCTCTGGTTAGTAACAACCCCTCCTCTGGTTAGTAACAACCCTTCCTCCTCTGGTTAGTAACAACCCCTCCTCCTCTGGTTAGTAACAACCCCTCCTCCTCTGGTTAGTAACAACCCCTCCTCCTCTGGTTAGTAACAACCCCTCCTCCTCTGGTTAGTAACAACCCCTCCTCCTCTGGTTAGTAACAACCCCTCCTCCTCTGGTCAGTAACAACCCCTCCTCCTCTGGTCAGTAACAACCCCTCCTCCTCTGGTTAGTAACAACCCCTCCTCCTCTGGTTAGTAACAACCCCTCCTCCTCTGGTTAGTAACAACCCCTCCTCCTCTGGTTAGTAACAGCCCCTCCTCCGGTTAGTAACAGCCCCTCCTCCGGTTAGTAACAGCCCCTCCTCCGGTTAGTAACAACCCCTCCTCTGGTTAGTAACAACCCCTCCTCTGGTTAGTAACAACCCCTCCTCTGGTTAGTAACAACCCCTCCTCTGGTTAGTAACAACCCCTCTTCTGGTTAGTAACAACCCCTCTTCTGGTTAGTAACAACCCCTCCCCTTCTGGTTAGTAACAACCCCTCCTCCTCTGGTTAGTAACAGCCCCTCCTCTGGTTAGTAACAACCCCTCCTCTGGTTAGTAACAACCCCTCCTCTGGTTAGTAACAACCCCTCCTCCTCCGGTTAGTAACAACCCCTCCTCCTCCGGTTAGTAACAGCCCCTCCTCCTCCGGTTAGTAACAGCCCCTTCTCTGGTTAGTAACAACCCCTCCTCTGGTTAGTAACAACCCCTCCTCTGGTTAGTAACAACCCCTCCTCTGGTTAGTAACAACCCCTCCTCTGGTTAGTAACAACCCCTCCTCTGGTTAGTAACAACCCTTCCTCCTCTGGTTGGTAACAACCCCTCCTCCTCTGGTTGGTAACAACCCCTCCTCCTCTGGTTAGTAACAACCCCTCCTCCTCTGGTTAGTAACAACCCCTCCTCCTCTGGTTAGTAACAACCCCTCCTCCTCTGGTTAGTAACAACCCCTCATCTGGTTAGTAACAACCCCTCCTCCTCTGGTTAGTAACAACCCCTCCTCCTCTGGTTAGTAACAACCCCTCCTCCTCTGGTTAGTAACAGCCCCTCCTCCTCTGGTTAGTAACAGCCCCTCCTCTGGTTAGTAACAGCCCCTCCTCTGGTTAGTAACAGCCCCTCCTCCGGTTAGTAACAGCCCCTCCTCCGGTTAGTAACAGCCCCTCCTCCGGTTAGTAACAGCCCCTCCTCCGGTTAGTAACAGCCCCTCCTCCGGTTAGTAACAGCCCCTCCTCCGGTTAGTAACAGCCCCTCCTCCGGTTAGTAACAGCCCCTCCTCCGGTTAGTAACAGCCCCTCCTCCGGTTAGTAACAGCCCCTCCTCCGGTTAGTAACAGCCCCTCCTCCGGTTAGTAACAGCCCCTCCTCCGGTTAGTAACAGCCCCTCCTCCGGTTAGTAACAGCCCCTCCTCCGGTTAGTAACAGCCCCTCCTCCGGTTAGTAACAGCACCTCCTCCGATTAGTAACAGCCCCTCCTCCGGTTAGTAACAGCCCCTCCTCCGGTTAGTAACAGCCCCTCCTCCGGTTAGTAACAGCCCCTCCTCCGGTTAGTAACAGCCCCTCCTCCGGTTAGTAACAACCCCTCCTCTTCTGGTTAGTAACCCCCTCCCCCTCTGGTTAGTAACGACCCCTCCCCTCTGGTTAGTAACGACCCCTCCCCTCTGGTTAGTAACGACCCCTCCCCTCTGGTTAGTAACGACCCCTCCCCCTCTGGTTAGTAACGACCCCTCCCCTCTGGTTAGTAACGACCCCTCCCCTCTGGTTAGTAACGACCCCCCCCTCTGGTTAGTAACGACCCTCCCCCCCTCTGGTTAGTAACGACCCTCCCCCTCTGGTTAGTAACGACCCCTCCCCTCTGGTTAGTAACGACCCCTCCCCTCTGGTTAGTAACGACCCCTCCCCTCTGGTTAGTAACGACCCCTCCCCTCTGGTTAGTAACGACCCTCCTCCTCTGGTTAGTAACGACCCCTCCTCCTCTGGTTAGTAACGACCCCTCCTCCTCTGGTTAGTAACGACCCCTCCTCCTCTGGTTAGTAACGACCCCTCCTCCTCTGGTTAGTAACGACCCCTCCTCCTCTGGTTAGTAACGACCCCTCCTCCTCTGGTTAGTAACGACCCCTCCTCCTCTGGTTAGTAACGACCCCTCCTCCTCTGGTTAGTAACGACCCCTCCTCCTCTGGTTAGTAACGACCCCTCATCCTCTGGTTAGTAACGACCCCTCATCCTCTGGTTAGTAACGACCCCTCATCCTCTGGTTAGTAACGACCCCTCATCCTCTGGTTAGTAACGACCCCTCATCCTCTGGTTAGTAACGACCCCTCATCCTCTGGTTAGTAACGACCCCTCATCCTCTGGTTAGTAACGACCCTCATCCTCTGGTTAGTAACGACCCCTCATCCTCTGGTTAGTAACGACCCCTCCTCCGGTTAGCAACGACCCCTCCTCCGGTTAGCAACGACCCCTCCTCCGGTTAGTAACGACCCCTCATCCTCCGGTTAGTAACGACCCCTCCTCTGGTTAGTAACAACCCCTCCTCCGGTTAGTGTTGTTGTGTGTTTAATCAGATGGTAAGATGGTAGTGTTGTTGTGTGTTTAATCAGATGGTTAGATGGTAGTGTTGTTGTGTGTTTAATCAGATGGTAAGATGGTAGTGTTGTTGTGTGTTTAATCAGATGGTAAGATGGTAGTGTTGTTGTGTGTTTAATCAGATGGTAGTGGTGTTGTGTGTTTAATCAGATGGTAAGATGGTAGTGTTGTTGTGTGTTTAATCAGATGGTTAGATGGTAGTGTTGTTGTGTGTTTAATCAGATGGTAAGATGGTAGTGTTGTTGTGTGTTTAATCAGATGGTAAGATGGTAGTGGTGTTGTGTGTTTAATCAGATGGTAAGATGGTAGTGTTGTTGTGTGTTTAATCAGATGGTAAGATGGTAGTGTTGTTGTGTGTTTAATCAGATGGTAAGATGGTAGTGTTGTTGTGTGTTTAATCAGATGGTAAGATGGTAGTGTTGTTGTGTGTTTAATCAGATGGTAAGATGGTAGTGGTCTTGTGTGTTTCATCAGATGGTAGTGTTGTTGTGTGTTTAATCAGATGGTAAGATGGTAGTGTTGTTGTGTGTTTAATCAGATGGTAAGATGGTAGTGTTGTTGTGTGTTTAATCAGATGGTAAGATGGTAGTGTTGTTGTGTGTTTCATCAGATGGTAGTGTTGTTGTGTGTTTCATCAGATGGTAAGATGGTAGTGTTGTTGTGTGTTTAATCAGATGGTAAGATGGTAGTGGTCTTGTGTGTTTCATCAGATGGTAGTGTTGTTGTGTGTTTAATCAGATGGTAAGATGGTAGTGTTGTTGTGTGTTTAATCAGATGGTAAGATGGTAGTGTTGTTGTGTGTTTAATCAGATGGTAAGATGGTAGTGTTGTTGTGTGTTTCATCAGATGGTAGTGTTGTTGTGTGTTTCATCAGATGGTAAGATGGTAGTGTTGTTGTGTGTTTAATCAGATGGTAAGATGGTAGTGGTCTTGTGTGTTTCATCAGATGGTAGTGTTGTTGTGTGTTTAATCAGATGGTAAGATGGTAGTGTTGTTGTGTGTTTAATCAGATGGTTAGATGGTAGTGTTGTTGTGTGTTTCATCAGATGGTAAGTTGGTAGTGTTGTTGTGTGTTTCATCAGATGGTAGTGTTGTTGTGTGTTTCATCAGATGGTAAGATGGTAGTGTTGTTGTGTGTTTAATCAGATGGTAAGATGGTAGTGTTGTTGTGTGTTTAATCAGATGGTAAGATGGTAGTGTTGTTGTGTGTTTCATCAGATGGTAGTGTTGTTGTGTGTTTCATCAGATGGTAAGATGGTAGTGTTGTTGTGTGTTTAATCAGATGGTAAGATGGTAGTGGTCTTGTGTGTTTCATCAGATGGTAGTGTTGTTGTGTGTTTAATCAGATGGTAAGATGGTAGTGTTGTTGTGTGTTTAATCAGATGGTAAGATGGTAGTGTTGTTGTGTGTTTAATCAGATGGTAAGATGGTAGTGTTGTTGTGTGTTTCATCAGATGGTAGTGTTGTTGTGTGTTTCATCAGATGGTAAGATGGTAGTGTTGTTGTGTGTTTAATCAGATGGTAAGATGGTAGTGGTCTTGTGTGTTTCATCAGATGGTAGTGTTGTTGTGTGTTTAATCAGATGGTAAGATGGTAGTGTTGTTGTGTGTTTAATCAGATGGTTAGATGGTAGTGTTGTTGTGTGTTTCATCAGATGGTAAGTTGGTAGTGTTGTTGTGTGTTTCATCAGATGGTAGTGTTGTTGTGTGTTTCATCAGATGGTAAGATGGTAGTGTTGTTGTGTGTTTAATCAGATGGTAAGATGGTAGTGTTGTTGTGTGTTTAATCAGATGGTAAGATGGTAGTGTTGTTGTGTGTTTCATCAGATGGTAGTGTTGTTGTGTGTTTCATCAGATGGTAAGATGGTAGTGTTGTTGTGTGTTTAATCAGATGGTAAGATGGTAGTGTTGTTGTGTGTTTAATCAGATGGTAAGATGGTAGTGTTGTTGTGTGTTTAATCAGATGGTAAGATGGTAGTGGTCTTGTGTGTTTCATCAGATGGTAGTGTTGTTGTGTGTTTAATCAGATGGTAAGATGGTAGTGTTGTTGTGTGTTTAATCAGATGGTTAGATGGTAGTGTTGTTGTGTGTTTCATCAGATGGTAAGTTGGTAGTGTTGTTGTGTGTTTCATCAGATGGTAGTGTTGTGTGTTTAATCAGATGGTAGTGTTGCTGTGTGTTTAATCAGATGGTAAGATGGTAGTGGTGTTGTGTGTTTAATCAGATGGTAAGATGGTAGTGGTCTTGTGTGTTTCATCAGATGGTAGTGTTGTTGTGTGTTTAATCAGATGGTAGTGTTGTTGTGTGTTTAATCAGATGGTAGTGTTGTTGTGTGTTTAATCAGATGGTAATGTTGTTCTCTGTCACCCAGGTGTTGATGTTTGCTGAGAAGAAAGCAGACGTGGACGCCATTCATGAATATCTCCTGCTGAAAGGAGTGGAGGCTGTGGCTATCCACGGAGGAAAAGGTAAGATCACTAACCCCCCCCTGCTAAAAGGAGTGGAGGCTGTGGCTATCCACGGAGGAAAAGGTAAGATCACTAACCCCCCCCCTTAGTTTTCCTACCTGCTGAAAGGAGTGGAGGCTGTGGCTATCCACGGAGGAAAAGGTAAGATCACTAACCCCCCTTGCTAAAAGGAGTGGAGGCTGTGGCTATCCACGGAGGAAAAGGTAAGATCACTAACCCCCTGCTAAAAGGAGTGGAGGCTGTGGCTATCCACGGAGGAAAAGGTAAGATCACTAACCCCCCCCCCCTTAGTTTTCCTACCTCAACCACCCTGCCCTTAACATGTGCCCTAGTGCTGAAAGGAGTGGAGGAAATGGTAAGATTAAAACCCCTTCTCTTCCTTCTGGGACTACCTAAATAGGGCTATTTCATTCCCACTCTGTGTTTCCAGACCAGGAGGAGCGTACCAAGTCCATCGAGGCCTTTAACTTCTTGCGTCGAGCCGATCCGGAAACTAGCATTGAGCATATTTGCATTTAGAGTTAGCATCACCAGGCAACACCTGCTGGTGCTACCTAAATAGGGCTATTTCATTCCCACTCTGTGTTTCCAGACCAGGAGGAGCGTACCAAGTCCATTGAGGCCTTTAACTTCTTCTTTCATTTAGCATTTAGCGTTAGCATTTAGCATTAGCATTTAGCGTTAGCATCACCAGGCAACACCTGCTGGGACTACCTAAATAGGGGTGCTATTTCATTCCCACTCTGCTATGTGTTTCCAGACCAGGAGGAGCGTACCAAGGCCATCGAGGCCTTTAAGGAAGGGAAGAAGGATGTGTTGGTGGCTACTGATGTCGCGTCTAAAGGTCTGGACTTCCCTGCTATACAGCACGTGGTCAACTATGATATGCCAGAGGAGATAGAGAACTATGGTAAGACTTTACATCTAATGTAGTAATAATAATAATAATAATAATATATGCCATTTAGCAGACGCTTTTATCCAAAGCGACTTACAGTCATGTGTGCATACATTCTACGTATGGGTGGTCCCGGGAATCGAACCCACTACCCTGGCGTTACAAGCGCCATGCTCTACCAACTGAGCTACAGAAGGGACCACATCTCAATTAATCAACTTTACATTTTGGTCATTTAGCAGAACAATCTTATCCAGAGCAATTTACAGTCAGAAATGAATCAATCAATATGATTTGATCAAAGCCCCTTTTCATCAGCAGTTACCACAATGTGCTTCAGAGTAACCTGGCCTAGAGGGAGAGTAACCTGGCCTAGAGGGAGAGTAACCTGGCCTAGAGGGAGAGTAACCTGGCCTAGAGGGAGAGTAACCTGGCCTAGAGGGAGAGTAACCTGGCCTAGAGGGAGAGTAACCTGGCCTAGAGGGAGAGTAACCTGGCCTAGAGGGAGAGTAACCTGGCCTAGAGGGAGAGTAACCTGGCCTAGAGGGAGAGTAACCTGGCCTAGAGGGAGAGTAACCTGGCCTAGAGGGAGAGTAACCTGGCCTAGAGGGAGAGTAACCTGGCCTAGAGGGAGAGTAACCTGGTCTAGAGAGAGAGTAACCTGGCCTAGAGGGAGAGTAGCCTAGAGGGAGAGTAACCTGGCCTAGAGAGAGAGTAACCTGGTCTAGAGAGAATTAACCTGGCCTAGAGAGAGAGTAACTTGGTCTAGAGAGAGAGTAACCTGGTCTAGAGAGAGAGTAACCTGGCCTAGAGAGAGTAACCTGGCCTAGAGAGAGTAACCTGGTCTAGAGAGAGAGTAACCTGGTCTAGAGAGAGAGTAACCTGGTCTAGAGAGAGAGAGTAACCTGGCCTAGAGAGAGAGAGTAACCTGGCCTAGAGAGAGAGTAACCTGGCCTAGAGAGAGAGTAACCTGGCCTAGAGAGAGAGTAACCTGGCCTAGAGAGAGAGTAACCTGGTCTAGAGAGAGAGTAACCTGGTCTAGAGAGAGAGTAACCTGGTCTAGAGAGAGAGTAACCTGGTCTAGAGAGAGAGTAACCTGGCCTAGAGGGAGAGTAACCTGGCCTAGAGGGAGAGTAACCTGGCCTAGAGGGAGAGTAACCTGGCCTAGAGGGAGAGTAACCTGGTCTAGAGAGAGAGTAACCTGGCCTAGAGGGAGAGTAGCCTAGAGGGAGAGTAACCTGGCCTAGAGAGAGAGTAACCTGGTCTAGAGAGAATTAACCTGGCCTAGAGAGAGAGTAACTTGGTCTAGAGAGAGAGTAACCTGGTCTAGAGAGAGAGTAACCTGGCCTAGAGAGAGTAACCTGGCCTAGAGAGAGTAACCTGGTCTAGAGAGAGAGAGTAACCTGGTCTAGAGAGAGAGAGTAACCTGGTCTAGAGAGAGAGAGTAACCTGGCCTAGAGAGAGAGAGTAACCTGGCCTAGAGAGAGAGTAACCTGGCCTAGAGAGAGAGTAACCTGGCCTAGAGAGAGAGTAACCTGGCCTAGAGAGAGAGTAACCTGGTCTAGAGAGAGAGTAACCTGGTCTAGAGAGAGAGTAACCTGGTCTAGAGAGAGAGTAACCTGGTCTAGAGAGAGAGTAACCTGGCCTAGAGAGAGGGTAACCTGGCCTAGAGTGAGGGTAACCTGGCCTAGAGTGAGGGTAACCTTGCCTAGAGTGAGGGTAACCTGGCCTAGAGAGAGGGTAACCTGGCCTAGAGAGAGGGTAACCTGGCCTAGAGAGAGGGTAACCTGGCCTAGAGAGAGGGTAACCTGGCCTAGAGAGAGGGTAACCTGGCCTAGAGAGAGGGTAACCTGGCCTAGAGAGAGGGTAACCTGGCCTAGAGAGAGGGTAACCTGGCCGAGAGAGAGGGTAACCTGGCCGAGAGAGGGTACCCTGGCCGAGAGAGAGGGTAACCTGGCCGAGAGAGAGAGTAACCTGGCCGAGAGAGGGAGAGTAACCTGGCCTAGAGAGGGAGAATATCCTGGCCTAGAGGGAGAGTAACCTGGCCTAGAGGGAGAGTAACCTGGCCTAGAGGGAGAGTAACCTGGCCTAGAGGGAGAGTAACCTGGCCTAGAGGGAGAGTAACCTGGCCTAGAGGGAGAGTAACCTGGCCTAGAGGAGAGTAACCTGGCCTAGAGGGAGAGTAACCTGGCCTAGAGGGAGAGTAACCTGGCCTAGAGGGAGAGTAACCTGGCCTAGAGGGAGAGTAACCTGGCCTAGAGGGAGAGTAACCTGGCCTAGAGGGAGAGTAACCTGGCCTAGAGGGAGAGTAACCTGGCCTAGAGGGAGAGTAACCTGGCCTAGAGGGAGAGTAACCTGGCCTAGAGGGAGAGTAACCTGGCCTAGAGGGAGAGTAACCTGGCCTAGAGGGAGAGTAACCTGGCCTAGAGGGAGAGTAACCTGGCCTAGAGGGAGAGTAACCTGGCCTAGAGGGAGAGTAACCTGGCCTAGAGGGAGAGTAACCTGGCCTAGAGGGAGAGTAACCTGGCCTAGAGGGAGAGTAACCTGGCCTAGAGGGAGAGTGACCTGGCCTAGAGAGAGAGTAACCTGGTCTAGAGAGAGTAACCTGGCCTAGAGAGAGAGAGTAACCTGGCCTAGAGAGAGAGAGTAACCTGGCCTAGAGAGAGAGAGTAACCTGGCCTAGAGAGAGAGAGTAACCTGGCCTAGAGAGAGAGTAACCTGGCCTAGAGAGAGAGTAACCTGGCCTAGAGAGAAAGTAACCTGGCCTAGAGAGAGAGTAACCTGGTCTAGAGAGAGAGTAACCTGGTCTAGAGAGAGAGTAACCTGGCCTAGAGAGAGGGTAACCTGGCCTAGAGTGAGGGTAACCTGGCCTAGAGTGAGGGTAACCTGGCCTAGAGTGAGGGTAACCTGGCCTAGAGTGAGGGTAACCTGGCCTAGAGAGAGGGTAACCTGGCCGAGAGAGAGGGTAACCTGGCCGAGAGAGAGGGTAACCTGGCCGAGAGAGGGAGAGTAACCTGGCCTAGAGAGGGAAACTATCCTGGCCTAGAGAGAGAGTAACCTGGCCTAGAGGGAGAGTAACCTGGCCTAGAGGGAGAGTAACCTGGCCTAGAGGGAGAGTAACCTGGCCTAGAGGGAGAGAAACCTGGCCTAGAGGGAGAGTAACCTGGCCTAGAGGGAGAGTAACCTGGCCTAGAGAGAGAGTAACCTGGCCTAGAGAGAGAGTAACCTGGTCTAGAGAGAGTAACCTGGTCTAGAGAGAGAGTAACCTGGCCTAGAGAGAGTAACCTGGCCTAGAGAGAGAGTAACCTGGCCTAGAGAGAGAGTAACCTGGCCTAGAGAGAGAGTAACCTGGCCTAGAGAGAGAGTAACCTGGCCTAGAGAGAGAGTAACCTGGCCTAGAGTAACCTGGGCTAGAGTAACCTGGCCTAGAGTAACCTGGCCTAGAGGGAGAGTAACCTGGCCTAGAGAGAGTAACCTGGCCTAGAGAGAGTAACCTGGTCTAGAGAGAGAGTAACCTGGTCTAGAGAGAGAGTAACCTGGTCTAGAGAGAGAGTAACCTGGCCTAGAGAAACCTGGCCTAGAGAGAGTAACCTGGCCTAGAGAGAGAGAGTAACCTGGCCTAGAGAGAGAGAGTAACCTGGCCTAGAGAGAGAGAGTAACCTGGCCTAGAGAGAGAGTAACCTGGCCTAGAGAGAATTAACCTGGCCTAGAGAGAAGTAACCTGGCCTAGAGGGAGAGTAACCTGGCCTAGAGGGAGAGTAACCTGGCCTAGAGGGAGAGTAACCTGGCCTAGAGGGAGAGCAACCTGGCCTAGAGGGAGAGCAACCTGGCCTAGAGGGAGAGCAACCTGGCCTAGAGGGAGAGCAACCTGGCCTAGAGGGAGAGCAACCTGGCCTAGAGGGAGAGCAACCTGGCCTAGAGAGAGAGAGGGTAACCTGGCCTAGAGAGAGAGAGGGTAACCTGGCCTAGAGAGAGAGAGGGTAACCTGGCCTAGAGAGAGAGTACATGTTACCCCGTTTCTTCTCATGTTAATCTGCTCATATCTCCCCTCAAGTGCACGTTATTGGTACCCCTAAATCTCATGTATTCCCTCTCTATAATCAGACTCATCCACCGACTGACTGAAAAAACAGTGTTGTTGTTGTGTGTTCCAGTCCACAGGATTGGTCGAACCGGTCGATCAGGGAAGACTGGGATCGCCACCACTTTCATCAACAAAGGCTGTGGTAAGAAACAGGCCACCGCCTGATTCCTCAACATTTAGCCATCATGTTGGTTTCTATATCACGTTCTGGGGTCTGTATCCATGAACCATGTTCTGGGGTCTGTATCCATGAACCATGTTCTGGGGTCTGTATCCATGAACCATGTTCTGGGGTCTGTATCCATGGCTGTTGAACCATGTTCTGGGGTCTGTCTGTGTCCATGGCTGTTGAACCATGTTCTGGGGTCTGTATCCATGAACCATGTTCTGGGGTCTGTGTCCATGAACCATGTTCTGGGGTCTGTATCCATGGCTGTTGTATCAGATGCCCATTAAAACAGATCTGTAGAGAACACACCTGTCTAATGCTCTGGGTTGTAATTCCATTAAGATACTTAATTAACAGAAAATGTTTTTTTTTAAACACAATAATTTGCAACAGAAAATAAAACTGATGTTTGGATAAGTCCAGGTAGTTCCTCGCTATTGCAGTCCTTTTATTTTGGTTCTTATTGTTCACAACCCTGACATCTCCCTGTAGATGAGTCGGTGCTGATGGATCTGAAGGCCCTGCTGATAGAAGCCAAGCAAAGGTTCCCCCTGTTCTACAGGTCCTACAGACAGGAGACGAGACCATGCTGGATATCGGAGGTAACGCGTACTATCCTGGTTTCGTTCTGCTACTTACTCTCCCTCCTTCCTTTCTCTCGCTCTCTCTCTCTCTCTCTCTCTCTCTCTCTCTATATATATATATATATATATATATATATATATATATATATATATATATATATATATATGCACATATATACAGTTGAAGGCAGAAGTCTACATACACCTTTGCCAAATACATTTAAACTCAGTTTTTCACAATTCCTTACTTTTAATCCTAGTAAAATCGCCTGTTTTAGGTCAGTTTGGATCACCACTTTATTTTAAGAATGTGAAATGTCAGAATAATAGTTGAGAGAATTATTTATTTCAGCTTTTATTTCTTTCATCACATTCCCAGTGGGTCAGAAGTTTACATACAGTCAATTAGTATTTGGTCGCATTGACTTTAAATTGATTAACTTGGGTCAAACGTTTGGGTAGCCTTCCACAAGCTTCCCATAAGTTGCGTGAATTTTGGCCCATTCCTCCTGACAGAGCTGGTGTAACTGAGTCAGGTTTGTAGCCCTCCTGACAGAGCTGGTGTAACTGAGTCAGGTTTGTAGGCCTCCTTGCTCGATCATGCTTTGTCAGTTCTGCCCACAAATCTTCTATAGGATTGAGGTCAGGGCTTTGTGATGGCCACTCCAATACCTTGACTTTGTTGTCCTTAAGCCATTTTGCCACAACTTTGGATGTTTGCTTGGGGTCATTGTCCATTTGGAAGACCCATTTACGTCCAAGCTTTAACTTCCTGATTGATGTCTTGAGATGTTGCTTCAATATATCCACATAATGTTCCTACCTCATGATGCCATCTATTTTGTGAAGTGCACCAATCCCTCCTGCAGCAAAGCACCTCCACAACATGATGCTGCCACCCCCGTGCTTCACGGTTGGGATGCTGTTCTTAGGCTTGCAAGCCTCCCCCTTTTTCCTCCAAACATAACGATGGTCATTATGGCCAAACAGTTCTATTGTTGTTTCATCAGACCAGAGGACATTTCTCCAAAAAGTACAATCTTTGTCCCCATGTTCAGTTGCAAACCGTAGTCTGGCTTTTTGATGGCGGTTTTAGAGCAGTGGCTTCTTCCTTGCTGAACGGCCTTTCAGGTTATGTTGATATAGGACTTGTTTCACTGTGGATACTTTTGTACCTGTTTCCTCCAGCATCTTCACAAGGTCCTTTGCTGTTGTTCTGTGATTGATTTGCACTTTTCGCACCAAAGTATGTTCATCTCTAGGAGACAGAACGCGTCTCCTTCCTGAGCGGTATGACGGCTGCGTGGTCCCATGGTGTTTATACTTGCATACTATTGCTTGTACAGTTGAACGTGGAACCTTCAGGTGTTTGGAAATTGCTCCGAAGGATGAACCAGACTTGTGGCGGTCTACAATTTTTTGTTCTGAGGTCTTGGCTGATTTCTTTTGATTCTCCCATGATGTCAAGCAAAGGCAGAGGCACTGAGTTTGAAATACATCCACAGGTACACCTCTAATTGACTCAAATGATGTCAATTAACCTATCAGAAGCTTCTAAAGCCATGACATCATTTTCTGGAATTTTCCAAGCTGTTTAAAGGCACATTCCACTTTGTGTATGAAAACTTCTGACCCACTGGAATTGTGATCCAGTGAATTATAAGGGAAATAATCTGTCTGTAAACAATTGATGGTGAAATGACTTGTGTCGTGCACAAAGTAGATGTCCTAACCGACTTGCCAAAACTATAGTTTGTTAACAAGAAATGTGTGGAGTGGTTGAAAAACGAGTTTTAATGACTCCAACCTCAGTGGATGTGAACTTCCCAACTTCAACTGTTTGTGTTTCTCTTTCTGTTCATATATTTCTATCTGCTGCTTCTCTGTCACTCATTTCTCCGTTTCTATTCACAGAAGTTACTATTTAAAATGAAAAGCGTATTGCTTGTAACTATGATTTTAGTAGCCCAGATGTCTGCCATCTCTTGGTTCCTCCGCCATTCTAACCTTCCTGCTGTCTTTCTTGCTACTGTTCCCCAGGAGAGAGAGGCTGTACATTCTGCGGTGGTCTTGGTCATCGTATCACAGACTGTCCCAAACTGGAAGCCATGCAGACCAAACAGGTCACCAATATCGGACGGAAAGACTACCTGGCACACAGCTCCATGGACTTCTGAATGTACAACACTGAATACTGTCACCTACTTAATGCTGTGCCTGGTTTGTTTTGCCAGGTACAATGGGGACCAATTGGGATTGTCCCGAAGTGCATGTCAAATATTATTAGACGTAACATTTTGACCCAGCAGGTTGCTATACATGGTTGTCATGGCCTCGTTTCTCAGAGAATTGAGGAAGTAACATGTATTTGTCTTGTCTCTGGGGCTGATAAGATAAAGACAGAATCGCTCTGTATGTATAAAAGGTTGAACTATTTTTTTTGTGCAACTCTCTTGATTTCTCTTTATCTGTTTTGTATTATAAATGTAATTTTACGTTTCTCTGCAACGTTAATAAATCAATTTTACGATCCACATCAGACTTTCATACTAGAAGTCGTTTTAATGGACGGTGGAAAGATTTAGTAACTTCGGACTGTAGCAATGTGTGTTGAAATACCACGGTCTTCGATAGAATTACTCTCAGAAAGGGAAGTGTGAGTGTCTTCCGTAACCATGGTGAACACGATAAGAATTTTTAGATAATTACTAAGAACGAGTTTAATCATGTCAGTACGATCTGTTTTTAATTTATCAAATATATCTACTTGTTTATTTTTCGCATGTCTTTCTGGTGATGCATGTATACTTTTTTTTTTTTTTTTTAAGTCAGATGGAGAGAAAAAGAGTATCTTTCTCTGGTAAATGACGTGTTGTAGAGGAAGGAAGGGAAGCTCAGATCACTTGCTACTGCTGATCTGTAGGTTCACTATCACCTCAGACTGCTGTGTTGACTGGAACACAGCTGCAGTGGAGAGACTGGGGGGAAGGGACTTGACTGTCAGTTGGTAGTGGTGAATGTGACCGTATTAACGCAGACTTGGGGAGGGTGCTGAACTCTGAGGCGCTGGTGGTTAACCTAACTAACAGAAATTAGAACAAAGACTACAGAGTTTTAGGGAAGGATAACCTAACAGAAATTAGAACAAAGACTACAGCGTTTTACTAGAGGATAACCTAACAGAAATTAGAACAAAGACTACAGCGTTTTACTAGAGGATAACCTAACAGAAATTAGAACAAAGACTACAGCGTTTTACTAGAGGATAACCTAACAGAAATTAGAACAAAGACTACAGAGTTTTACTAGAGGATAACCTAACAGAAATTCGAACAAAGACTACAGAGTTTTACTAGAGGATAACCTAACAGAAATTAGAACAAAGACTAGTGTTTTACTAGAGGATAACCTAACAGAAATTAGAACAAAGACTACAGCCTTTTACTAGAGGATAACCTAACAGAAATTAGAACAAAGACTACAGTGTTTTAGGGAAGGATAACCTAACAGAAATTAGAACAAAGACTACAGCGTTTTACTAGAGGATAACCTAACAGAAATTAGAACAAAGACTACAGAGTTTTACTAGAGGATAACCTAACAGAAATTCGAACAAAGACTACAGAGTTTTACTAGAGGATAACCTAACAGAAATTAGAACAAAGACTAGTGTTTTACTAGAGGATAACCTAACAGAAATTAGAACAAAGACTACAGCGTTTTACTAGAGGATAACCTAACAGAAATTAGAACAAAGACTACAGAGTTTTACTAGAGGATAACCTAACAGAAATTAGAACAAAGACTACAGTGTTTTACTAGAGGATAACCTAACAGAAATTAGAACAAAGACTACAGCGTTTTACTAGAGGATAACCTAACAGAAATTAGAACAAAGACTACAGAGTTTTACTAGAGGATAACCTAACAGAAATTAGAACAAAGACTACAGCGTTTTACTAGAGGATAACCTAACAGAAATTAGAACAAAGACTACAGCATTTTAGGGAAGGATAACCTAACAGAAATTAGAACAAAGACTACAGAGTTTTAGGGAAGGATAACCTAACAGAAATTAGAACAAAGACTACAACGTTTTACTAGAGGATAACCTAACAGAAATTAGAACAAAGACTACAGAGTTTTAGGGAAGGATAACCTAACAGAAATTAGAACAAAGACTACAACGTTTTACTAGAGGATAACCTAACAGACTTGAGAGAGGACGTAGGCTACACTCGGGTGAAGGTCAAGAACTGTTTGATTGCCTCACACAGAGGGAGAGGATGGAGGTTGTTTTCAAGGAGGGGATGCTCTACGTTAAGGGAAACAAGTTTGGAAAGGTGAGTGTTTACGGAGATGCTGTATTATCTGCAGGACTTTACTGAGCTAATAGATGATAGTCTTTACTAATCTTGGAAGAAATGTTGAAGGCTATTCACGTCTGATTACAAGTTCAAAGTGATGTCATGGAAGTTTCTTTCAACGCTTAAAGAACAATTCGTCGTGATTGACTGCTGTATCCGTCCACCACAGAAAACGTGGAGGAAGACGTGGATCGTTCTCTACCCCACTAGCATTTTCGGCATCGGTCGAGTCGAATTCCACGACATCCTTGACGGAGGCCACACAACCACCAAGTCCAAATCCACCCAGTGTAGGAGGATTGTTCAACTGTGTGACTGCCTCAGTGTTACCCTGGCCCCAGAGGAGAGATGCGCTCCAGCACTACCTAACGATGGTATAGTGTTTTTAGTCCAGTACTAGGCTTAATCTGTCGATGAAACCAGTCCTTAATCTGTCTATGAAACCAGTCCTTAATCTGTCCATGAAACCGGTCCTTAATCTGTCCATGAAACCAGTCCTTAATCTGTCCATGAAACCAGTCCTTAATCTGTCCATGAAACCAGTCCTTAATCTATCCATGAAACCAGTCCTTAATCTGTCCATGAAACCAGTCCTTAATCTGTCTATGAAACCGGTCCTTAATCTGTCTATGAAACCTGTCCTTAATCTGTCTATGAAACCAGTCCTTAAACTGTCTATGAAACCGGTCCTTAATCTGTCTATGAAACCTGTCCTTAATCTGTCTATGAAACCAGTCCTTAAACTGTCTATGAAACCAGTCCTTAATCTGTCCATGAAACCAGTCCTTAATCTGTATATGAAACCAGTCCTTAATCTGTCCATGAAACCAGTCCTTAATCTGTCTATGAAACCAGTCCTTAATCTGTCTATGAAACCAGTCCTTAAACTGTCTATGAAACCAGTCCTTAATCTGTCTATGAAACCGGTCCTTAATCTGTCCATGAAACCAGTCCTTAATCTGTATATGAAACCAGTCCTTAATCTGTCCATGAAACCAGTCCTTAATCTGTCTATGAAATCAATCCTTAATCTGTCAATGAAACCAGTCCTTAATCTGTCTATGAAACCAGTCCTTAATCTGTCTATGAAACCAATCCTTAATCTGTCTATGAAACCAGTCCTTAAACTGTCTATGAAACCAGTCCTTAATCTGTCTATGAAACCGGTCCTTAATCTGTTAATATCAGTGTTTCAGAGAGTGTAAACTCTCTGCAATCTGAGAAACAGTTGAACCCCTGATTTATTAAGGCAGTTTATCTGTTTAAATGTTGGTTTATTACATTTATTTGCCCGCTTTAGTTCTCTTTTTTTTCCTAAAATAAACTTGTTGACCTTTGACCTGCCTCCAGACTGTAGAGCGTTCGACCTGAACACCACACAAAGAAGATACATCCTGGCCTCAGAGAACTACCATGACTGGGTTGGGGCTCTCTGCCAACTGGCCTTCCAGGTAGGGGCTCTCTGCCAACTGGCCTTCCAGGTAGGGGCTCTCTGCGCCAACTAGCCTTCCAGGTAGGGGCTCTCTGCCAACTAGCCTTCCAGGTATGGGCTCTCTGCCAACTGGCCTTCCAGGTAGGGGCTCTCTGCCAACTGGCCTTCCAGGTAGGGGCTCTCTGCCAACTAGCCTTCCAGGTAGGGGCTCTCTGCCAACTAGCCTTCCAGGTAGGGGCTCTCTGCCAACTAGCCTTCCAGGTAGGGGCTCTCTGCCAACTGGCCTTCCAGGTAGGGGCTCTCTGCCAACTGGCCTTCCAGGTAGGGGCTCTCTGCCAACTGGCCTTCCAGGTAGGGTCTCTCTGCCAACTGGCCTTCCAGGTAGGGGCCGTATGTGTTTTCTATCTTTCCGGTAGGGGCCGTATGTGTTTTCTATCTTCCCGGTAGGGGCCGTATGTGTTTTCTATCTTCCCGGTAGGGGCCGTATGTGTTTTCTATCTTCCCGGTAGGGGCCGTATGTGTTTTCTATCTTCCAGGTAGGGGCCGTATGTGTTTTCTATCTTCCAGGTAGGGGCCGTATGTGTTTTTATCTTCCCGGAGGGTACTATATAAATAGTGTTTATCTCTGTCGCTCCTACCTTCCAGGTACACAGGGAGGAGGGGACTATAAGGGGCTAGTATTCATAAAACAACATTAGAAAGGGCTACAAGGGGCTAGTAGCAAATGCGCCCTATTCCCTATAGGGCACCTTATTCATTGTACTTCCCTCATTTTGAGCAGGAGCCAATAGGGAGCCACAAACCCACTGGCAACAATGAGGAAGTAGAGTCCTGGTGGTAACAGTAGTCCTGGTGGTAACAGTAGTCCTGGTGGTAACAGTAGTCCTGGTGGTAACAGTAGTCCTGGTGGTAACAGTAGTCCTGGTGGTAACAGTAGTCCTGGTGGTGACAGTAGTCCTGGTGGTGACAGTAGTCCTGGTGGTAACAGTAGTCCTGGTGGTAACAGTAGTCCTGGTGATAACAGTAGTCCTGGTGATAACAGTAGTCCTGGTGGTAACAGTAGTCCTGGTGGTAACAGTAGTCCTGGTGATAACAGTAGTCCTGGTGGTAACAGTAGTCCTGGTGGTAACAGTAGTCCTGGTGGTAACAGTAGTCCTGGTGGTAACAGTAGTCCTGGTGGTAACAGTAGTCCTGGTGGTAACAGTAGTCCTGGTGGTAACAGTTGGTCAACTCCTTACTTCTCCTTCTCTTTACTGCTGCTTACACAAACCCTGTCTCCCCTCCCCCTAGCCTGTCTCTCCTCCCCTAGCCTGTCTCCCCTCCCCCTAGCCTGCCTCCCTTCCCCTAGCCTGTCTCAACTCCCCCAGCATGTCACCCCTCCCCTTGCCTGTCTCCCTCCCCCTAGCCTGTCTCCCCTCCCCCTTGCCTGTCTCCCTCCCCTAGCCTCCTCTCAAACCCCATCTCCCTCCCCCTAGCCTGTCTCCCCTCCCCCTAGCCTGTCTCTCCTCCCCTAGCCACCCTGTCATCTCTGATCTAGGGTCATCTCTGATCTAGGGTCATCTCTGATCTAGGGTCATCTCTGATCTAGGGTCATCTCTGATACAGGGTCATCTCTGATACAGGGTCATCTCTGATCTAGAGTCATCTCTGATCTAGGGTCATCTCTGATACAGGGTCATCTCTGATACAGGGTCATCTCTGATCTAGAGTCATCTCTGATCTAGGTCATCTCTGATCTAGGGTCATCTCTGATACAGGGTCATCTCTGATCTAGAGTCATCTCTGATCTAGGGTCATCTCTGATCTAGGGTCATCTCTGATACAGGGTCATCTCTGATACAGGGTCATCTCTGATCTAGAGTCATCTCTGATCTAGAGTCATCTCTGATCTAGGGTCATCTCTGATCTAGGGTCATCTCTGATCTAGGGTCATCTCTGATCTAGGGTCATCTCTGATACAGGGTCATCTCTGATACAGGGTCATCTCTGATACAGGGTCATCTCTGATCTAGAGTCATCTCTGATCTAGGGTCATCTCTGATCTAGGGTCATCTCTGACACAGGGTCATCTCTGATCTAGAGTCATCTCTGATCTAGGGTCATCTCCCCTTTCCATGTAATCATATTCTTTATGATTATAAAGAAAAACTGGCCGTAGATCAGAACGGTTACTAATTATAATTTAATCTAACGTTTACAATGCTCTGCCACTTGACAAAGACTTCTGTGAAATCAGAACAATACCCTGTGTGTCTGGGCCTCTCATTCATATATATGAGCATTATGTTTTAGCATCAATAGTGGTATTCTCTAGTATCATATCACCCTCCTTTCCTTCTGCTGCAGAAAGAGCCTGGACACGCAGAGACCAGAGAGAAGGAGAGAGGAGGTGGGATGGGGATACCCATGGAGGAGAATGAGCTGTATGCTACCTGGAAGACAGGTACATAGAATACACACCCACCCACCAACACACCCACCCACCAACACACCCACCCAACAGCACACCCACCCACCCAACAACACACCCACCCAACCACACACACACCAACCCAGCCACACACCAACCCAGCCACACACCCACCCAACCACACACCCACCCAACCACACACCCACCCAACCACACACCCACCCACCCAACAACACACCCACCCACCCAACAACACACCCACCCACCCAACAACACACCCACCCAACCACACACACACCAACCCAGCCACACGCCCACCCAACCACACACCCACCCAACCACACACCCACCCAACCACACACCAACACACCCACCCACCAACACACCCACCCAACAACACACCCACCCACCAACACACGCACCCAACAACCCAACAACACACCCACCCACCAACACACCCACCCAACAACCCAACAACACACCCACCAACACACCCACCCACCAACACACCCACCCACCAACACACCCACCCACCAACACACCCACCCACCAACACACCCACCCAACCACACACCCACACAATCACCCACCAACACACCCACCCAACAACCCAACAACACACCCACCCACCCACCCACCCACCCACCCACCCACCAACACACCCACCCAACCACACACCCACCCAACCACCCAACAACACACCCACCCACCCAACAACACACCCACCCAACCACACACCCACCCAACCACACACCAACACACCCACCCACACACCCACCCAACCACACACCCACCCAACCACACACCCACCCAACCACACACCCACCAACCCAAACTGACACACCTACCCAACCACACACACACACCAACACACACACCCAACACACACCCACACCAACACACAAACCCACACCCACCCAACCAAACTGACACACCTACCCAACCACACACACACACCAACACACACACCAACACACCCACCCAACCACACTGACACACCAGCACACCCACTAACACCCACACCAACACACCCACCCAACCACACTGACACACCAACACACCCACCCAACCACACACTAACACCAACCACACACCAACACACCCATCCAACCACACACCACCAACACACCCATCCAACCACACACCAACACACCCATCCAACCACACACCAACACACCCATCCAACCACACACCAACACACCCATCCAACCACACACCAACCCAACCACACACCAACACACCCATCCAACCACACACCAACACACCCACCCAACCACACACCAACACACCCACCCAACCACACACCAACACACCCACCCAACCACACACCAACACACCCATCCAATCACACACCAACACACCAACCCAACCACACACCAACACACCCATCCAACCACACACCAACACACCCATCCAACCACACACCAACACACCCATCCAACCACACACCAACACACCCATCCAACCACACACCAACCCAACCACACACCAACACACCAACCCAACCACACACCAGCAAACCAACACACCAGCAAACCAACACACACACACACCAGCAAACCCACCAACCAGCACACACACACACACACATACTGTATACACTTTATACAACAGCATGTGGATTTGGCTATTAGAGCCAGACGCGTTGCTGACAGGTGTATACAAATGAGCACACAGCCATGCAATCTCCCTAGACAAACATTGGCAGTAGAATGGCCCTTACTGAAAAGCTCAGTGACAACGTGGCACCATCATAGCATGCAACCTTTCCAACAAGTCAGTTCGTCAAATATCTTCCCTGATAGAGCTGACCCCGGTCAACTGTAAGTGCTGTTATTGTGAAGTGGAAACGTCTAGGAGCAACAACGGCTCAGCTGTGAAGTGGTAGGCCACACAAGCTCACAGAACGAGACAGCCGAGTGCCGAAGCGTGTAAAAATTGCCTATCTTTTCAAACTGCCTCTGGAAGCAACAACAGGACTGTTCGTCAGGAGCTGCATGAAATTGGTTTCCAATGTCGAGCTGCCGCACACAAGGCTAAGATGCCCATGCTGGAGTGATGTAAAGCTCACTGTCGTTGGTCTCTGGAGCAGTGGAAACGCCTTCTCTGGAGTGATGAATCATGACAGATGAATGTGGGTTTGGCAGATGCCAGGAGAACGCTAACTGCCCCAATGCATAGTGCCAACTGTAAAGTTTGGTGGAGGAGGAATAATTGTCTGGGGCTGTTTTTCATAGTTCAGGCCCCTTAGTTCCAGCGAAGGGAAGTCTTAACACTACAGCACGGTTTGTTGAGATCGTTGTGAAGGAACTTGACTGGGCTGCAAAAGAGTCCTGACCTCAACCCCATCGAACACCCTTGGGATAAATTAGAGCCAGGGCTAATAATATTAAGCACATTGCTTCTCTTGACAACCGGTATACAGCCTACCTGGCTGGCATGAAAATAAACCACAGGAAAAGCGTCCTCCATTCGCTATTTAAGTGCATCGATGACATGTTTTTTTCCCCCTGTCCCTGTTTGATACGGGTGCATGATGATGGGTCCATTCTAAATTGAAACTAATGTCACACATATTATTTAGTACATGTAAAGACAAGATTAAATCAAGAATAGTCTGATGGGTGACAATATTAGCCACTTGATAGGCTAATGAGATATTATTATGATATTATAACTTGTGAATGATGCCCAGCATAAGAAACAATGCCTTGTTTTGCCACTTGTTCGAACCATAGTATCACACCTCATGTAGTCTAGCCCATAGTCCTGTATGTTTTAATAAGGTTAGTATCACACCTCATGTAGTCTAGCCCATAGTCCTGTATGTTTTAATAAGGTTAGTATCACACCTCATGTAGTCTAGCCCATAGTCCTGTATGTTTTAATAAGGTTAGTATCACACCTCATGTAGCCTAGCCCATAGGCCTATATGTTTTAATAAGGTTAGTATCACACCTCATGTAGTCTAGCCCATAGGCCTGTATGTTTTAATAAGGTTAGTATCACACCTCATGTAGCCTAGCCCATAGGCCTGTATGTTTTAATAAGGTTAGTATCACACCTCATGTAGTCTAGCCCATAGTCCTGTATGTTTTAATAAGGTTAGTATCACACCTCATGTAGCCTAGCCCATAGTCCTGTATGTTTTAATAAGGTTAGTATCACACCTCATGTAGCCTAGCCCATAGTCCTGTATGTTTTAATAAGGTTAGTATCACACCTCATGTAGCCTAGCCCATAGGCCTGTATGTTTTAATAAGGTTAGTATCACACCTCTTGTAGCCTAGCCCATAGGCCTGTATGTTTTAATAAGGTTAGTATCACACCTCTTGTAGCCTAGCCCATAGGCCTGTATGTTTTAATAAGGTTAGTATCACACCTCATGTAGCCTAGCCCATAGGCCTGTGTGTTTTAATAAGGTTAGTATCACACCTCTTGTAGCCTAGCCCATAGGCCTGTATGTTTTAATAAGGTTAGTATCACACCTCATGTAGCCTAGCCCATAGTCCTATATGTTTTAATAAGGTTAGTATCACACCTCATGTAGCCTAGCCCATAGTCCTATAAGGTTAGTATCACACCTCATGTAGTCTAGCCCATAGTCCTATAAGGTTAGTATCACACCTCATGTAGTCTAGCCCATAGTCCTATAAGGTTAGTATCACACCTCATGTAGCCTAGCCCATAGTCCTATAAGGTTAGTATCACACCTCATGTAGTCTAGCCCATAGTCCTATAAGGTTAGTATCACACCTCATGTAGTCTAGCCCATAGTCCTATAAGGTTAGTATCACACCTCATGTAGCCTAGCCCATAGGCCTTTATGTTTTAATAAGGTTAGTATCACACCTCATGTAGCCTAGCCCATAGGCCTGTATGTTTTAATAAGGTTTGTATCACAACTTAAAATGCCCTAATAACCAATTAAAATGAAGCACATTTATCTGCTTTACAAGGGGTGTGGAGCCGAACTGGCATATATATGCACGCTGCACGTTTTGAGTTTGGGGAAGATAATTTTCACCATAAAAAATGCACCTTTATAATAAAAACATTACATGTATAATTGCATTTGTGGTCGCTGGTGATAATGGCGTTTACATAACCTCTCTAGGGGTCGCTGGTGATAATGGCGTTTACATAACCTCTTTAGGGGTCGCTGGTGATAATGGCGTTTACATAACCTCTTTAGGGTCGCTGGTGATAATGGCGTTTACATAACCTCTCTAGGGGTCGCTGGTGATAATGGCGTTTACATAACCTCTTTAGGGGTCGCTGGTGATAATGGCGTTTACATAACCTCTTTAGCGGTCGCTGGTGATAATGGCGTTTACATAACCTCTTTAGGGGTCGCTGGTGATAATGGCGTTTACATAACCTCTTTAGGGGTCGCTGGTGATAATGGCGTTTACATAACCTCTCTAGGGGTCGCTGGTGATAATGGCGTTTACATAACCTCTTTAGGGGTCGCTGGTGATAATGGCGTTTACATAACCTCTTTAGGGGTCGCTGGTGATAATGGCGTTTACATAACCTCTCTAGGGGTCGCTGGTGATAATGGCGTTTACATAACCTCTTTAGGGGTCACTGGTGATAATGGCGTTTACATAACCTCTTTAGGGGTCGCTGGTGATAATGGAATTTTACATAACCTCTTTAGGGGTCACTGGTGATAATGGCGTTTACATAACCTCTTTAGGGGTCGCTGGTGATAATGGCGTTATCTTGCTAATTTGAACATTGACGTGTATAGCCTACCGCTGTGTGCACATCGCTGCACATATGTGAAGAAATAGCCTAATAGTTCTGATCTGTTGCGTCAGCCTCATTGCGTATAAAAGGAATAGAATAGGTTGACTTTTGTACTATAGGGGATAGTAGATTGACATAGGCTAGTGCTTTTGGTATTCATTAGGCCTCCTCATCTTGTTGACTGACTAAAAGTAAACGTGGACAGTTCTAATATCTTAAATATGAGGAATTGGATAAGGGCACGCGCAGTTGCATCCCGGATGTGTCTGTGTTAACTTGTAGCTGTTGAGAAAGACCCGATCACGTGACGGAGAGCCATGCGAGTGAGAGACTCTTCACTCTCCGGGAAAAGGGCACAGTGCATCACTCCGTCCGCGAAAGGAAGTTATTTTTTTGAAGGGGGATGCCGCCGTGAAATTCGAGGCATTATCAAGTGCTTGTCAAATTGTGAATGAGAGAGACTATTGGAGTGCGTACACAAATCACCATCAGACTCTCATCCTGCAGCATTATGTATTAAAAAGAAAGAAATGTAGAACTAAAGTTACATTCATGACTCTAAAATCAAGCACATATGAGAACCCGTTTCTGTTGACCGCTCAACACAGAATAGCCGCATGTGCGCACTACCTGGAATCGTGAAGAAAATATTTATTTTAAATTCTGCTTTGTTCAATTGTATTCTTCATACTATAAAAAAATCCCACGGAATTCTTAGCAGATCTTGTCTGCTAAATGAACTAGTGAAGCCCACAGCCATTTGGCATAGCCAGATCAGGACCTAAAGGACAACTCGGTATGCTATTCTTCTGAAATAGACTACATTTTCTTCATATCATGTTTCTTTAGACCCGTCTAAAATAAAGAATGGATTTATTGTGATGGTGTAGGCTATATTACATGGATTTATTGTGATGGTGTAGGCTATATTACATGGATTTATTGTGATGGTGTAGACTATATTACATGGATTTATTGTGATGGTGTATGTAGACTATATTACATGGATTTATTGTGATGGTGTAGGTAGACTATATTACATGGATTTATTGTGATGGTGTAGACTATATTACATGGATTTAATACATGGATTTATTGTGATGGTGTAGACTATATTACATGGATTTATTGTGATGGTGTAGACTATATTACATGGATTTATTGTGATGGTGTAGACTATATTACATGGATTTATTTTGATGGTGTAGGCTATTACATGGATTTATTGTGATGGTGTAGACTATATTACATGGATTCATTGTGATGGTGTAGGTAGACTATATTACATGGATTTATTGTGATGGTGTAGACTATATTACATCATTTTACATTTACATTTAAGTCATTTAGCAGACGCTCTTATCCAGAGCGACTTACAAATTGGTGCATTCACCTTATGACATCCAGTGGAACAGTCACTTTACAATAGTGCATCTAAATCTTAAGGGGGGGTGAGAGGGATTACTTATCCTATCCTAGGTATTCCTTAAAGAGCTGGGGTTTCAGGTGTCTCCGGAAGGTGGTGATTGACTCCGCTGTCCTGGCGTCGTGAGGGAGTTTGTTCCACCATTGGGGGGCCAGAGCAGCGAACAGTTTTGACTGGGCTGAGCGGGAGCTGTACTTCCTCAGTGGTAGGGAGGCGAGCAGGCCAGAGGTGGATGAACGCAGTGCCCTTGTTTGGGTGTAGGGCCTGATCAGAGCCTGGAGGTACTGAGGTGCCGTTCCCCTCGCAGCTCCGTAGGCAAGCACCATGGTCTTGTAGCGGATGCGAGCTTCAACTGGAAGCCAGTGGAGAGAACGGAGGAGCGGGGTGACGTGAGAGAACTTGGGAAGGTTGAACACCAGACGGGTTGCGGCGTTCTGGATGAGTTGAAGGGGTTTAATGGCACAGGCAGGGAGCCCAGCCAACAGCGAGTTGCAGTAATCCAGACGGGAGATGACAAGTGCCTGGATTAGGACCTGCGCCGCTTCCTGTGTGAGGCAGGGTCGTACTCTGCGGATGTTGTAGAGCATGAACCTACAGGAACGGGCCACCGCCTTGATGTTGGTTGAGAACGACAGGGTGTTGTCCAGGATCACGCCAAGGTTCTTGGCGCTCTGGGAGGAGGACACAATGGAGTTGTCAACCGTGATGGCGAGATCATGGAACGGGCAGTCCTTCCCCGGGAGGAAGAGCAGCTCCGTCTTGCCGAGGTTCAGCTTGAGGTGGTGATCAGTCATCCACACTGATATGTCTGCCAGACATGCAGAGATGCGATTCGCCACCTGGTCATCAGAAGGGGGAAAGGAGAAGATTAATTGTGTGTCGTCTGCATAGCAATGATAGGAGAGACCATGTGAGGTTATGACAGAGCCAAGTGACTTGGTGTATAGCGAGAATAGGAGAGGGCCAAGAACAGAGCCCTGGGGACACCAGTGGTGAGAGCGCGTGGTGAGGAGACAGATTCTCGCCACGCCACCTGGTAGGAGCGACCTGTCAGGTAGGACGCAATCCAAGCGTGGGCCGCGCCGGAGATGCCCAACTCGGAGAGGGTGGAGAGGAGGATCTGATGGTTCACAGTATCGAAGGCAGCCGATAGATCTAGAAGGATGAGAGTAGAGGAGAGAGAGTTAGCTTTAGCAGTGCGGAGCGCCTCCGTGATACAGAGGAGAGCAGTCTCAGTTGAATGACTAGTCTTGCAACCTGACTGATTTGGATCAAGAAGGTCATTCAGAGAGAGATAGCGGGAGAGCTGGCCAAGGACGGCACGTTCAAGAGTTTTGGAGAGAAAAGAAAGAAGGGATACTGGTCTGTAATTGTTGACATCGGAGGGATCGAGTGTAGGTTTTTTCAGAAGGGGTGCAACTCTCGCTCTCTTGAAGACGGAAGGGACGTAGCCAGCGGTCAGGGATGAGTTGATGAGCGAGGTGAGGTAAGGGAGAAGGTCTCCGGAAATGGTCTGGAGAAGAGAGGAGGGGATAGGGTCAAGCGGGCAGGTTGTTGGGCGGCCGGCCGTCACAAGACGCGAGATTTCATCTGGAGAGAGAGGGGAGAAAGAGGTCAGAGCACAGGGTAGGGCAGTGTGAGCAGAACCAGCGGTGTCGTTTGACTTAGCTAACGAGGATCGGATGTCGTCGACCTTCTTTTCAAAATGGTTGACGAAGTCATCTGCAGAGAGGGAGGAGGGGGGGGGGGAGGATTCAGGAGGGAGGAGAAGGTGGCAAAGAGCTTCCTAGGGTTAGAGGCAGATGCTTGGAATTTAGCGTGGTAGAAAGTGGCTTTAGCAGCAGAGACAGAGGAGGAAAATGTAGAGAGGAGGGAGTGAAAGGATGCCAGGTCCGCAGGGAGGCGAGTTTTCCTCCATTTCCGCTCGGCTGCCCGGAGGTGTGATGGTGTAGGTAGACTATATTACATGGATTTATTGTGATGGTGTAGGTAGACTACTACATGGATTTATTGTGATGGTGTAGGTAGACTATATTACATGGATTTATTGTGATGGTGTAGACTATATTACATGGATTTATTGTGATGGTGTAGACTATATTACATGGATTTATTGTGATGGTGTAGACTATATTACATGGATTTATTGTGATGGTGTAGACTATATTACATGGATTTATTGTGATGGTGTAGGTAGACTATATTACATGGATTTATTGTGATGGTGTAGGTAGACTACTACATGGATTTATTGTGATGGTGTAGGTAGACTATATTACATGGATTTATTGTGATGGTGTAGGTAGACTATATCACATGGATTTATTGTGATGGTGTAGGTAGACTATATTACATGGATTTATTGTGATGGTGTAGACTATATCACATGGATTTATTAAAAAATGGTTTGTTGGCTGTGTGTGGAAGCCAGGAGATCACCGGTGACAACCACAGCCCTAATTGGAACTTTGACTGTGAGCCAGGCCTAATCACCCCCAACATCAGTGACCGACCTCACTAATGCTCTTATGGCTGAATGGAAGCAAGTCCCTGCAGCAATGTTCCAACATCTAGTGGAAAGCCTTCCCAGAAGAATGGAGGCTGTTATAGCAGCAATGTTCCAACATCTAGTGGAAAGCCTTCCCAGAAGAGTGGAGGCTGTTATAGCAGCAATGTTCCAACATCTAGTGGAAAGCCTTCCCAGAAGAATGGAGGCTGTTATAGCAGCAATGTTCCAACATCTAGTGGAAAGCCTTCCCAGAAGAGTGGAGGCTGTTATAGCAGCAATGTTCCAACATCTAGTGGAAAGCCTTCCCAGAAGAGTGGAGGCTGTTATAGCAGCAATGTTCCAACATCTAGTGGAAAGCCTTCCCAGAAGAGTGGAGGCTGTTATAGCAGCAAAGGGGAGGGGACCAACTCCATATTAATGCACATGATTTTGGAATGAGATGTTGGACATGCATGTGTCCACATACTTTTGGTCATGTAGTGTAGATACGGTACATCTTGGCAATGCGTTCCAGTCCCGCCCAACTACGTGTTGTGATCACAGTAATCTGTCCTGTCAGCACTGAGTGTTTCGAAACAGGACACAGTATGGCCCAATGGAACAGAGGAGGACACTGCCGTTTTAGAAGAACTAACGCAGAACGAAAAGGCCTTTAAAAAAGAACAAAGAGTGGATGACGAATAAATGTTTTCTAGGGAGCTTTCAAATCAAATTGGATTTGTCACATACACATGGTTAGCAGATGTTAATGCGAGTGTTGCGAAATGCTTGTGCTTCAAGTTAACAATGCAGTAATATCTAACAATTCCCTTATTCCCTTGTCTTATACACACAAGTGTAAGGGAATGAAGAATATGTACATAAAGATATATGAATGAGTGATGGTACAGAACGGCATAGGCAAGATGCAGTAGATGGTATCGAGTACAGTATATACATATGAGATGAGTAATGTAGGGTATGTAAACAAAGTGGCATAGTTTAAAGTGGCTAGTGATACATGTATTACATAAATATGCAGTAGATGATATAGAGTACAGTATATACATATTCATATGAGATGAATAATGTAGGGTATGTAAACATTATATTAGGTAGCATTGCTTAAAGTGGCTAGTGATATATTTTACATCATTTCCCATCAATTCCCATTATTAAAGTGGCTGGAGTTGAGTCAGTGTGTTGGCAGCAGCCACTCAATGTTAGTGGTGGCTGTTTAACAGTCAGATGGTCTTGAGATAGAAGCTGTTTTCCAGTCTCTCGGTCCCAGCTTTGATGCACCTGTACTGACCGTCAAGTCTCAAGTCCTAAACTTTGAATTTCGAGTCCTAAACAAGTCATACGGGGCTCTTCACCAAATGTAATACCATTTAATATTTGTTTTTTAACAAGAGTAATAGTTAGTATATTAAATTTAAGCAAATCATGAATGCTTTAAAAAAAAAAAAAAATCTATATATTTATTACTTTCCAAATAAATGTTATATTTCCATGGAAATACCTACCTCTGACCTCTGACCTTTCACCCTGACCTCTAACTCTTTACCTTGACCTGTCCAAAGCGTCGTAGCAGGTGGTAGGGCCAGCAGTGGACGGTAACAAGTCTGGAGGTCCCGGAGCAATATTGATAATGAATGAAGAACGGCCGTTTATTTCATCTGAGGCACCCCATTCAGATACAGTGTTCCAGATAGAACCAGGGCTGGGTCGGGTCGTGTGGGGGTGTGGCATAGAAATACCTACAACAGCCTTTGCCGTGTAGAATAGAGAATCGAGTACAGATCTATATATTGCATTTCTATCTGGAACACTGTATGTGAATGCGGTGCCTCAGATGAAATAAACCGCCGTTCTTCATTCATTATCAACGGAGTGAAAGCTCAAAACGGTGGAGGACAGCCGAGAGAGGGGGGGGGATAGTGGGATTTGTGTGAAGCATAAACTCAATCAAGAGGTGCAAGCACTCGCCGTAATCAGCAGGTTAGGAAGAGTACACAACCATTCTAGGAGGCACTCTTGCCACAAATGTGCTCATTTGATCTTGTCCAGCATCAAGCAGTGTGGTGGCGAGTCAATCTGTAAACCTAATCTAGGCAAGCAGTGAGGAGGGCACCTAACAATACAGGCTCCAGACATCACAGCAAAAAGAAACCCATGAAACAAGTCACACACACTCATAAACACAAACCCCGGGTGATGGATAGCTGTCGGCTATATTAGCCACGACTTACAGTTCTTTGTGCAGCTTCAAATGTCGAACAAAGTTGGAAATTGTTGCGCCTCCGTTTGTCATTTTGCAATCCGTTTTTTTGTTGATACAGCGTCGTCTTTATATCCGAAAATAATAATTCTGGGTATCATCATTCCATCGCTGACATTCCTCTGCACAACTTGATTGGCCGCCGTCCGATTCAAACTGATTGGCCGCCGTCTGATTCAAACTGATTGGCCGCCGTCCGATTCAAACTGATTGGCCGCCGTCCGATTCAAACTGATTGGCCGCCGTCCGATTCAAACTGATTGGCCGCCGTCCGATTCAAACTGATTGGCCGCCGTTCGATTCAAACTGATTGGCCGCCGTCCGATTCAAACTGATTGGCCGCCGTCCGATTCAAACTGTAATCCGTTAAATGAAGAGTCGATGCTGCACACTTTATTTTTTAAAGCATAATTTATATTTGGGCTGGGGGGGGGGTGTCAGGTCGAGTCTTTATATTTGGGCTTGGGGGGAGGGTGTCAAGTCAGGTCGAGTCTTTATATTTGGTCTTGGGGGGGAGGTATCAAGTCAGGTCGAGTCATACGGCTCACGTCCAAGTCACGTCACGAGTCATTCGTGTTAAAGTCAAAGTCGAGTTGCAAGTCATCATATTTGTGACTTTGAGTCCACACCTCTATTTTGTGTGTGTCCATTACATGAAATCCAGATAAAAATCCATTTAAATTACAGGTTGTAGTGCTACATAATTGGAAAAACACCAAGTGGGATGAATACTTCTGCAAGGCGCTGTATGTACATGTAAGTATGTGGATGAACGACGGCCGACCCATAAAATACAGTACATACATGTGATATGAGTAATGTAAGATATGTAAACAGGATTAAAGTGGAGTTATTTAGAGTGGCATTGTTTAAAGTGGCCAGTGATTGGGTCTCAGTGTAGGCTGCAGCCTCTATGAGTTAGTGGTGGCTGTTTAACAGTCTGATGGCCTTGAGATAGAAGCAGTTTTTCAGTCTCTCGGTTCCTGCTTTGATGCACCTGTACTGACCTCACCTTCTGGATGATAGCGGGGTGAACAGGCAGTGGCTCGAGTGGTTGTTGTCCTTGATGATCTTTATGGCCTTCCTGTGACATCGGGTGCTGTAGGTGTCCTGGAGGGCAGGTAGTTTCGTTGATGCGTTGTGCAGACCTCATTACCCTCTGGAGAGCCTTGCGGGTGACGGCGGTGCAGTTGCTGTTGAGAATCAGTGAAGTGGAGGTGTTGTTTCCTACCTTCACCACCTGGGGGCGGCCCGTCAGGAAGTCCAGGACCCAGTTGCACAGAGCGGGGTTGACAGCCAGTGCCTCAAGCTTGATGATGAGCTTGGAGGATACTATGGTGTTGAATGCTGAGCTGTAGTCAATGAACAGCACTCTTACATAGGTATTCCTCTTGTCCAGATGGGTTAGGGCAGTGTGCAGTGTGATGGCGATTGCGACGTCTGTGGACCTGTTGGGGCGGTATGCAAACTGAAGTGGGACTAGGTTGGCTGGTAAGGTGGAGGTGATATGGTCCTTGACTAGTTTCTCAAATCACTTCATTATGACAGAAGTGAGTGCTACGGGGGCGGTAGTCGTTTAGCTCAGTTATCTTTGCCTTCTTGGGTACAGGAACAATGGTGGCCATCTTGAAGCATTTGGGGACAGCAGACTGGGATAGGGAGTGATTGAATATGTCCGTAAACACACCAGCCAGCTGGTCTGTGTATACCTCTGAGGACGTGGCTAGGGACGCCGTCTGTATTATCCTCAAAGCGGGAAAAGGTGTTTAGTTTGTCTGGAAGCGTGATGTCGGTTTCTGTAACGTGGCTGGATTTCTTTTTGTAGTCTGTAATTTCCTGTAGACCACATACGTCTCGTGTCTGAGTCGTTGAATTGCGACTTCACCATGTCCCTGTACTGGCATTTTGCTTGTTTGATTGCCTTACAGAGGGAATAACTACACTGTTTATGTCCATATTCCCAGACCTGTTTCCATGGTTAAATGCGGTGGATCGCGCTTTCAGTTTTGCGCGAATGTTGCCATAGTTTCCGGGTAAGGGTAGGTTTTAATCATCACTGTAGTATTAAACAGCAAAAAAGACTGCTCTTGTATCCCAAATAACACCCTATTCCCTACATAGTGCACTACTATGGCACCCTATTCCCTACATAGTGCCCTACTATGGCACCCTATTCCCTACATAGTGCACAACTATGGCACCCTATTCCCTACATAGTGCACAACTATGGCACCCTATTCCCTACATAGTGCACTACTATGGCACCCTATTCCCTACATAGTGCACTACTATGGCACCCTATTCCCTACATAGTGCACTACTATGGCACCCTATTCCCTACATAGTGCACTACTATGGCACCCTATTCCCTACATAGTGCACTACTATGGCACCCTATTCCTACATAGTGCACTACTATGGCACCCTATTCCCTACATAGTGCACTACTATGGCACCCTATTCCCTACATAGTGCACTACTATGGCACCCTATTCCCTACATAGTGCACTACTATGGCACCTATTCCCTACATAGTGCACTACTATGGCACCCTATTCCTACATAGTGCACTACTATGGCACCCTATTCCCTACATAGTGCACTACTATGGCACCCTATTCCCTACATAGTGCACTACTATGGCACCCTATTCCCTACATAGTGCACTACTATGGCACCCTATTCCCTACATAGTGCACTACTATGGCACCCTATTCCCTACATAGTGCACTACTATGGCACCCTATTCCCTACATAGTGCACTACTATGGCACCCTATTCCCCTACATAGTGCACTACTATGGCACCCTATTCCCTACATAGTGCACTACTATGGCACCCTATTCCCTACATAGTGCACTACTATGGCACCCTATTCCCTACATAGTGCACTACTATGGCACCCTATTCCCTACATAGTGCACTACTATGGCACCCTATTCCCTACATAGTGCACTACTATGGCACCCTATTCCCTACATAGTGCACTACTATGGCACCCTATTCCCTACATAGTGCACTACTATGGCACCCTATTCCCTACATAGTGCACTACTATGGCACCCTATTCCCTACATAGTGCACTACTATGGCACCCTATTCCCTACATAGTGCACTACTATGGCACCCTATTCCCTACATAGTGCACTACTATGGCACCCTATTCCCTACACAGTGCACTACTATGGCACCCTATTCCCTACACAGTGCACTACTATGGCACCCTATTCCCTACACAGTGCACTACTATGGCACCCTATTCCCTACACAGTGCACTACTATGGCACCCTATTCCCTACACAGTGCTCTACTTTTGACTAGAGCTCTGTGGCCCGAATAGGGTGTGATTTGGGACGTCCCCATTCCTTGACAGCAGCCCTATACAGGCAGGAGGGAACCTTATCCAAATGTCTTTCATTTCAAAGTGCTTTTGTGATTGTGTTGACTTCCCCTCTGACAAGCTGGAGAATAACAAGCAGAAAATAAGAGTTGTTGTGCAAATCATTTGAATATCCTTGTGACTTCTGTGTTTAATCTATTTATATGCTTTTTTTATTCAAATAAAAAACAGTTTTGTTGACTATTCAGCATGTCAGAGTTTTGTGTAACAGACGTTGTGTAGAACTAATTCTCACTTGAGATACAGGGCTACATAAATCTCCACGTATGAATGATAAACCTTAACGAACCATTGTGAGCGTTATGTTAAAAAATATCTTTCCCCCTCCCCTCTGCCTTCTGCTGCTCCTCGCAGCCCAATACCAGGTGACAGTTAAGACCAATGAGGCGTCGAAGAGATGTCAGCTGACAGGAAGTTACCACCTCTTGCCAGAACGAGACGCCATATTGCTCCAGGACCTCCAGACTGGTGTTACCGTCCACTGCTGGCCCTACCACCTGCTACGACGCTTCGGACAGGTCAAGGTAAAGGGTTAGAGGTTAGGGTGAAAGGTCAGAGGTCAAATCCTCTACTGCTGGCCATACCACCTGATACGACGCTTCGGACAGGTCAAGGTAAATGGTTAGAGGTTAGGGTGAAAGGTCAGAGGTCAGATCCTCTACTGCTGGCCCTTCGACGGTTCGGACAAGTCAATTAAAAGGGTTAGAGGTCAGGGTAAAAGGTCAGAGGTCAGATCATCTATTGCTGCCCCTACCACCTCCTATGACGCTTCAGACAGGTCACGTAAAAGGTCAGGATTCCTAATTAGTCTGATTATTCAGTGGTAATGTCTAGT